>NW_026962338.1:0-74983 GCF_032445375.1 Bacillus rossius redtenbacheri
GATAATTAAGCAGGCAATTAGGCAGTTTATTAGGCGGTTAATTAGACAGGCAATTAGGCAGTTAATTAGGCAGGCAAGTGTGCAGTTAATTAGGTAGTTAATTAGGCAGGCATTTAGGCAGGCAAATAGGCGGTTAATTAGGCAGGCAATTAGGCAGATATATGAGAAGGCAATCAGGCAGTTAATCAGGCAGGCAATTTGGCAGGCAATTAGGAAGTAAATTAGGCTGGCAATTAGGCAGGCAATTAAGCAGGCAATAAGGCAGGCAGTAAGACAGTTTATTAGTCAAGCAATTAGGCAGGCAATTAGGCAGGTAATTTAGCAGGCAATTATGCATTTATTAGGCAAGCAATTAGGCAAGCAGGCAATTAGGCAAGCAGGCAAATAAGCAGGCAATTAAGCAGTTAGTTAGGCAGGCAGGCTATTTGGCAGGTAATTAGGCAGGCTATTAGGCAGTTAATTAGGCGGTCAATTAGGCAGGCAATTGGTCAGTTAATTAGGCAGTTAATTAGGCAGGCAATTAAGCATATAATTAGGCAGTTAATTAGGCAGGCAATTAAGCAGATGATTAGGCAGGCAATTAGGCAGATAATTAAGCAGGCATTTAGGCAGTTAATTAGGCGGTTATTAGGCAGGCAATTAGGCAGTTAATTAGGCAGTTAATTAGGCAGGCAATTAGCCAGTTAATTAGGCGGTTTATTAGACAGGCAATTAGGCATTTAATTAGGCAGACAATAAGGCAGATTATTAAGCAGGCAATCAGGCAGTTAATTAGGCAGGCAAGTAGCAGACACTTAAGCAGTTAATTAGGCAGTGAATTAGGCAGGCAATTTGGCAGTTAATTAGGCAGTTAATTAGGCAGTTAATTAGGCAGGCAATTGGGCAGTTAATTAGGCACTTAATTAGGCAGGCAATTAAGCAGATAATTAGGCAGTTAATTAGGCCAGCAATTAAGCAGATATTTAGGCAGGCAATTAGGCAGATAATTAAGCAGGCAATTAGGCAGTTAATTAGTCGGTCAATTAGGCAGGCAATTGGGCAGTTAATTAGGCAGTTAATTAGGCAGGAAATTGGGCAGTTATTTAGGCAGTTAATTAGGCAGGCAATTAAGCAGATAATTAGGCAGTTAATTAGGCAGGCAATTAACAATATAATTAGGCAGGCAATTAGGCAGATAATTAATCAGGCAATTAGGCAGTTAATTAAAAGGTCAATTAGGCAGGCAATTAGGCATTTAATTAGGCAGTTAATTAGGCAAGAAATTGTGCAGTTAATTAGGCAGGCCATTGGGCAGGCAATAAGACAGTTAATTAGACAGGCAATTAGGCAGGCAATTGGGAAGGCAATTAAGCAGGCAAATAGACAGGCAATAAGGCAGTTAATTTGACAGGCATTTAGGCAGGTAATTAGGTAGTAATTAGGCAAGCAATTAGGCAGGCAGGCAATTAGGCAGGCAGGCAATTAGGCAGACAGGCAATTAGGCAGGCAGGCAATTAGGCAGGCAATTAAGCAGTTTATTAGGAAGGCAGTCAATTTGGCAGGTAATAAGGCAGGCAATTAGGCAGGCTATTAGGCAGATAATTAGGCAGGCAATTAGGCAGGCAATTAGGCACCTAATTAGGCGGTCAATTAGGCCGGCAATTGGGCAGTTAATTATGCAGTTAATTAGGCAGGCAATTGGGCAGTTAATTAGGCAGTTAATTAGGAAGGCAATTAGGCAGATATTTAGGCATTTAATTAGGCAGGCAATAAAGCAGATAATTAGGCAGGCACATAGGCAGATAATTAAGCAGGCAATTAGGCAGTTAATTAGGCAGGCAATTAGGCATTTAATTAGGCCGTTAATTAGGCAGGCAAGTGTGCAGTTAATTAGGTAATTAATTAAGCAGGCAATTAGGCAGGCAACTAGGCAGTTAATTTGCAGGCAATTAGGCAGATAATTAAGCAGGCAATTAGGCAGTTAATTAGGCAGGCAATTAGGCAGGCACTTAGGCAGTTAATTAGGCAGGCAATTAGGCACATAATAAAACAGGCAATTAGGCAGTTAATTAGGCAGGCAATTAGGCAGGCAATTAGAAAGTAAATTAGGCTGGCAATTAGGCAGGCAATTAAGCAGGCAATAAGGCAGGCAATAAGGCAGTTTATTAGTCAAGCAATTAGGCAGGCAATTAGGCAGGTAATTTAGCAGGCAATTATGCAGTTATTAGGCAAGCAATTAGGCAAGCAGGCAATTAGGCAAGCAGGCAAATAAGCAGGCAATTAAGCAGTTAATTAGGCAGGCAGGCAATTTGGCAGGTAATTAGGCAGGCTATTAGGCAGTTAATTAGGCGGTCAATTAGGCAGGCAATTGGTCAGTTAATTAGGCAGTTAATTAGGCACGCAATTGGGCAGTTAATTAGGCAGTTAATTAGGCAGGCAATTAAGCAGATAATTAGGCAGTCAATTAGGCAGATAATTAAGCAGGCAATTAGGCAGTTAATTAGGCGGTCAATTAGGCATGCACTTGGCAGTTAATTAGGCAGTTAATTAGGCAGGCAATTGGGCAGTTAATTAGGCAGGCAATTCAGCAGATAATTAGGCATTTAATTAGGCAGGCAATTAAGCAGAAAATTAGGCAGGCAATTAGGCAGATAATTAAGCAGGCAATTAGGCAGTTAGTTAGACGGTCAATTAGGCAGGCAATTAGTCAGTTAATTAGGCAGTTTATTAGGCAGGCAATTAGATGGTTAATTAGGCGGTTAATTAGACAGGCAATTAGGCATTTAATTAGGCATTTAATTAGGCAGGCAATTGTGCAGTTTATTAGGTAGTAATTTAGGCAGGCAATTAGGCAGGCAATTAGGCATATAATTAAGCAGTTAATGTGGCAGGCAATTAAGCAGATAATTAGGCAGGCAATTAGGCAGATAATTAAGCTGGTAATTAGGCAGGTAATTAGGCAGTCAATTAGGCAGGCAATTAGGCAGGCAATTAGGCAGGCAATTAGGCAGGCAGGCAATTAGGAAGGCAGGCAATTAGGCAGGCAATTAAGCAGTTTATTAGGCAAGCAGGCAATTTGGCAGGTAATTAGGCAGGCAATTAGGCAGGCTATTAGGCATACAATAAGGCAGGCAATTAGGCAGTTAATTAGGCGGTCATTTTGTCAGGGAATTAGGCAGTTAATTAGGCAATTAATTAGGCAGGCAATTAGGCGGTTAATTAGGGGGTTAATTAGACAGGAAATTAGGCATTTAATTAGGCAGTTAATTAGGCAGGCAATTATGCAATTAATTAATTATTTAATTAGGCGGGCAATTAGGCAGTTAATTAGGCAGGCAATTAGGCAGATAATTAAGCAGGCAATCAGGCAGTTAATTAGGCAGGCAATTAGGCAGGCAATTAGGCAGGCAATTAGGCATTTAATTAGGGCAGGCAATTAGGCAGATAATTAAGCAGGTATTTAGGCAGTTAATTAGGCGGTCAATTAGGCAGGCAATTAAACAGTTAATTAGGCAGTTAATTAGGCAGGTATTTGGGCAGTTAATTAGGCAGTTAATTAGACAGGCAATTAGGCAGTAAATTAGGTGGTCAATTAGGCAGGCAATTGGGCAGATAATTAGGCAGGCAATTGGGCAGTCAATTAGGCAGTTATATAGGCAGGCAATTAAGCAGATAATAAGGCAGGCAATTAGGCAGGCAATTAGGCAGACAATTAAGCAGGCAATTAGGCAGTTAATTAAGCAGTCAATTAGGCAGGCAATTGGGCAGTTAATTAGGCAGGCAATTAGGCACATAATAAGGCAGGCAATTAGGCAGTTAATTAGGCAGGCAATTAGGCAGGCAATTAGAAGTAAATTAGGCTGGTAATTAGGCAGGCAATTAGGCAGGCAATTAGGTTGTTAATTAGGCGGTCAATAAGGCAGGCAATTAGGCAGTTAATTAGGCAGTAAATTAGGCTGGCAATTAAGCAGACTTTTAGGCAGTTAATTAGGCAGGCAATTAAGCAGATGATTAGGCAGGCAATTAGGCAGATAATTAAGCAGGCAATTAGGCGGTCAATAAGGCAGGCAATTAGGCAGTTAATTAGGCAGTTAATTAGGCAGGCAATTGGGCAGTTAATTAGGCAGTTAATTAGACAGGCAAATAGGCATTTAATAAGGAAGTTAATTAGGCAGGAAATTAAGCAGATAATTAGGCAGGCATGTAGGCAGGCAATTAGGCAGGCAATTAGGCAGTTAATTAGGCAGGCAATTGGGAAGTTAATTAGGCAGTTAATTAGGCAGGCAATTAAACAGATAGTTAGGCAGTTAATTAGGCAGGCAATTAAGCAGATCATTTGGCAGTTAATTATGCAGATAATTAAGCAGGCAATTAGGCAGTTAATTAGGCGGTCAATAAGGCAGGCATTTGGCAGTTAATCAGGCAGTTAATTAGGCAGGCAATTGGGCAGTTAATTAGGCAGGCAATTAAGCAGATAATTAGGCATTTAATTAGACAGGCAATTAAGCAGATAATTAAGCAGGCAATTAGGCAGTTAATTAGGCGGTCAATAAGGCAGGCAATTAGGCAGTTAATTAGGCAGGCAATTGGGCAGTTAATTAGGCAGTTAATTAGACAGGCAAATAGGCATTTAATAAGGAAGTTAATTAGGCAGGAAATTAAGCAGATAATTAGGCAAGCATGTAGGCAGGCAATTAGGCAGGCAATTAGGAAGTTAATAAGGCAGGCAATTAGGCAGGCACTTAGGCAGTTAATTAGGCAGGCAATTGGGCAGTTAATTAGGCAGGTAATTGGGCAGGCAATAAGGCAGATAATTAGACAGGCAATTAGGCAGTTAATTAGGCAGGGTATTAAGCAGGCAATTAGGCAGGCACTTAGGCAGTTAACTAGGCAGTTAATTAGGCAGGCAATTGGGCAGTTAATTAGGCAGTTAATTAAGCAAGCAATTGGGCAGTTAATTAGGCAGTTTATTAGGCAGGCAATTAAGCAGATAATTAGGCAGGCAATTAGGCAGGCATTTAGGCAGGCAAATAGGCAGTTAATTAGGCAGGCAATTAGGCAGATATATGAGAAGGCAATCAGGCAGTTAATCAGGCAGGCAATTAGGCAGACACTTAGGCAGTTAATTAGGCAGGCAATTAGGCAGTTAATAAGGCAGTTAATTAGGCAGGCAATTAGGCAGATAATTAGGCAGGCAATTAGGCTGGCAATTAGGCAGTCAATTAGGCAGTTAATTAGGCAGGCAATTAGGCAGATTATTAAGCAGGCAATTAGGCAGTTAATTAGGTGGTTGATTAGACAGGCAATTAGGCATTTAATTAGGCAGTTAATTAGGCAGGCAAGTGTGCAGTTAATTAGGTAGTTAATTAGGCAGGCAATTAGGCAGGCAATTAGGCAGTTAATTAGGCAGGCAATTAGGCACATAATAAAACAGGCAATTAGGCAGTTAATTAGGCAGGCAATTTGGCAGGCAATTAGGAAGTAAATTAGGCTGGCAATTAGGCAGGCAATTAAGCAGGCAATAAGGCAGGCAATAAGGCAGTTTATTATTCAAGCAATTAGGCAGGCAATTAGGCAGGAAATTTAGCAAGCAATTATGCAGTTATTAGGCAAGCAATTAGGCAAGCAGGCAATTAGGCAAGCAGGCAAATAAGCAGGCAATTAAGCAGTTAATTAGGCAGGCAGGCTATTTGGTAGGTAATTAGGCAGGCTATTAGGCAGTTAATTAGGCGGTCAATTAGGCAGGCAATTGGTCAGTTAATTAGGCAGTTAATTAGGCAGGCAATTAAGCATAAAATTAGGCAGTTAATTAGGCAGGCAATAAGCAGATGATTAGGCAGGCAATTAGGCAGATAATTAAGCAGGCAATTAGGCAGTTAATTAGGCGGTTATTAGGCAGGCAATTAGGCAGTTAATTAGGCAGTTAATTAGGCAGGCAATTAGGCAGTTAATTAGGCGGTTAATTAGACAGGCAATTAGGCATTTAATTAGGCAGTTAATTAGGCAGGCAATTGTGCATTTAATAAGGTAGTTAATAAGGCAGGCAATTAGGCAGGCAATTAGGCATTTAATTAGGCAGGCAATAAGGCAGATAATTAAGCAGGCAATCTGGCAGTTAATTAGGCAGGCAATTAGGCAGACACTTAAGCAGTTAATTAGGCAGTGAATTTGGCTGGCAATTTGGCAGTTAATTAGGCAGTTAATTAGGCAGGCAATTGGGCAGTTAATTAGGCAGTTAATTAGGCAGGCAATTAAGCAGATAATTAAGCAGTTAATTAGGCCAGCAATTAAGCAGATATTTAGGCAGGCAATTAGGAAGATAATTAAGCAGGCAATTAGGCAGTTAATTAGGCGGTCAATTAGGCAGGCAATTGGGCAGTTAATTAGGCAGTTAATTAGGCAGGAAATTGGGCAGTTAATTAGGCAGTTAATTAGGCAGGCAATTAAGCAGATAATTAGGCAGTTAATTAGGCAGGCAATTAACCAGATACTTAGGCAGGCAATTAGGCAGATAATTAAGCAGGCAATTAGGCAGTTAATTAAAAGGTCAATTAGGCAGGCAATTAGGCATTTAATTAGGCATTTAATTAGGCAGGCAATTGTGCAGTTAATTAGGCAGGCCATTTGGCAGGCAATAAGGCAGTTAATTAGACAGGCAATTAGGCAGGCAATTGGGAAGGCAATTAAGCAGGCAAATAGGCAGGCAATAAGGCAGTTAATTTGACAGGCATTTAGGCAGGTAATTAGGTAGTAATTAGGCAAGCAATTAGGCAGGCAGGCAATTAGGCAGGCAGGCAATTAGGCAGGCAGGCAATTAGGCAGGCAGGCAATTAGGCAGGCAATTAAGCAGTTTATTAGGAAGGCAGTAAAATTGGCAGGTAATAAGGCAGGCAATTAGGCAGGCTATTAGGCAGATAATTAGGCAGGCAATTAGGCAGGCAATTAGGCACCTAATTAGGCGGTCAATTAGGCCGGCAATTGGGCAGTTAATTATGCAGTTAATTAGGCAGGCAATTGGGCAGTTAATTAGGTAGTTAATTATGAAGGCAATTAGGCAGATATTTAAGCATTTAATTAGGCAGGCAATAAAGCAGATAATTAGGCAGGCACATAGGCAGTTAATTAGGCAGGAAATTAGGCACATAATAAGGCAGGCAATTAGGCAGTTAATTAGGCAGGCAATTAGGCAGGCAATTAGGAAGTAAATTAGGCTGGCAATTAGGCAGGCAATTAAGCAGGCAATAAGGCAGGCAATAAGGCAGTTTATTAGTCAAGCAATTAGGCAGGCAATTAGGCAGGTAATTTAGCAGGCAATTATGCAGTTATTAGGCAAGCAATTAGGCAAGCAGGCAATTAGGCAAGCAGGCAAATAAGCAGGCAATTAAGCAGTTAATTAGGCAGGCAGGCTATTAGGCAGATAATTAAGCAGGCAATTAAGCAGATAATTAGGCAGTTAATTAGGCAGGCAATTAACCAGATAATTAGGCAGGCAATTAGGCAGATAATTAAGTAGGCAATTAGGCAGTTAATTAAAAGATCAATTAGCCAGGCAATTAGGCATTTAATTAGGCAGTTAATTAGGCAGGCAATTGTGCTGTTAATTAGGCAGGCCATTGGGCAGGCAATAAGGCAGTTAATTAGACAGGTTTTAGGCAGGCAATTGGGAAGGCAATTAAGCAGGCAAATAGGCAGGCAATAAGGCAGTAATTTGACAGGCATTTAGGCAGGTAATTAGGTAGTAATTAGGCAAGCAATTAGGCAGGCAGGCAATTAGGCAGGCAGGCAATTAGGCAGACAGGCAATTAGGCAGGCAGGCAATTAAGCAGTTTATTAGGAAGGCAGTCAATTTGGCAGGTAATAAGGCAGGCAATTAGGCAGGCTATTAGGAAGATAATTAGGCAGGCAATTAGGCAGGCAATTTGGCACCTAATTAGGCGGTCAATTAGGCAGGCAATTGGGCAGTTAATTTGGCAGTTAATTAGGAAGACAATTAGGCAGATATTTAGGCATTTAATTAGGCAGGCAATAAAGCAGATAATTAGGCAGGCACATAGGCAGTTAATTAGGCAGGAAATTAGGCACATAATAAGGCAGGCAATTAGGCAGTTAATTAGGCAGGCAATTAGGCAGGCAATTAGGAAGTAAATTAAGCTGGCAATTAGGCAGGCAATTAAGCAGGCAATTAGTCAGGCAATAAGGCAGTTTATTAGTCAAGCAATTATACAGGCAATTAGGCAGGTAATTAAGCAGGCAATTATGCAGTTATTAGGCTAGGAATTAGGCAAGCAGGCAAATAAGCAGGCAATTAAGCAGTTAAATAGGCAGGCAGGCAATTTGGCAGGTTATTAGGTAGGCTATTAGGCAGTTATTTAGGCGGTCAGTTAGGCAGGCAATTGGGCAGTTAATTAGGCAGTTAATTAGGCAGGCAATTGGGCAATTAATTAGGCAGGCAATTAAGCAGATAATTAGGCAGTTAATTAGGCAGGCAATTAAGCAGATAATTAGGCAGTCAATTAGGCAGATAATTAAGCAGGCAATTAGGCAGTAAATTAGGCGGTCAATTAGGCAGGCAATTAGGCGGTTAATTAGGCAGGCAATTAGGCATTTAATTAGGGAATTAATTAGGCAGGCAATTGTGCAGTTAATTAGGTAGTTAATTAGACAGGCAATTAGACATTTAATTAGGCCGTTAATTAGGCAGGCAAGTGTGCAGTTAATTAGGTAGTTAATTAGGCAGGCAATTAGGCAGGCAATTAGGCAGTTAATTTGCAGGCAATTAGGCATATAATTAAGCAGGCAATCAGGCAGTTAATTAGGCAGGCAATTAGGCAGGCACTTAGGCAGTTAATTAGGCAGGCAATTAGGCAATAATAAGGCAGGCAATTAGGCAGGCAATTAGGCAGGCAATTAGAAAGTAAATTAGGCTGGCACTTAGGCAGGCAATTAAGCAGGCAATAAGGCAGGAAATAAGGCAGTTTATTAGTCAAGCAATTAGGCAGGCAATTAGACAGGTAATTTTGCAGGCAATTATGCAGTTATTAGGCAAGCAGGCAATTAGGCAAGCAGGCAAATAACCAGGCAATTAAGCAGTTAATTAGGCAGGCAGGCAATTTGGCAGGTAATTAGGCAGGCAATTGGTCAGTTAATTATGCAGTTAATTAGGCAGGCAATTCGGCAGTTAATTAGGCAGTTAATTAGGCAGGCAATTAAGCAGATAATTAGGCAGTTAATTAGGCGGGCAATTAAGCAGATAATTAGGCAGTCAATTAGGCAGATAATTAAGCAGGCAATTAAGCAGTTAATTAGGCGGTCAATTAGGCAGGCATTTGGCAGTTAATTAGGCAGTTAATTAGGCAGGCAATTGGGCAGTTAATTAGGCAGGCAATTAGGAAATAATTAGGCATTTAATTAGGCAGGCAATTAAGCATATAATTAGGCAGGCAATTAGGCAGATAATTAAGCAGGCAATTAGGCAGTTAATTAGGCGGTCAATTAGGCAGGCAATTAGGCAGTTAATTAGGCAGGTAATTAGGCAGGCAATTAGGCAGTTAATTAGGCAGTTAATTAGACAGGTAATTAGGCATTTAATTAAGCAGTTAATTAGGCAGGCAAATGTGCAGTTAATTAGGCAGGCAATTAAGCAGATAATTAGGCATTTAATTAGGCAGGCAATTAAGCAGATAATTAGGCAGGCAATTAGACAGTTAATTAGGCGGTCAATTAGGCAGGCAATTAGGCAGTTAATTAGGCAGTTAATTAGCAGGCAATTGGGCAGTTAATTAGGCAGTTAATTAGACAGGTAGTTAGGCATTTAATTAAGCAGTTAATTAGGCAGGCAATTGGGCAGTAATTAGGCAGGCAATTGAGCAGATAATTAGGCATTTAATTAGGCACGCAATTAAGCAGATAATAAGGCAGGCAAATAGGCAGATAATTAAGCGAGCAATTAGGCAGTTAATTAGGCAGTCAATTAGGCAGGCAATTAGTCAGTTAATTATGCAGTTTATTAGGCAGGCAATTAGACGGTTAATAAGGCGGTTAATTAGACAGGCAATTAGGCATTTAATTAGGCAAGCAATTGTGCAGTTAATTAGGTAGTAATTTAGGCAGGCAATAAGGCAGGCTATTAGGCAGATAATTAGGCAGGCAATTAGGCAGGCAATTTGGCACCTAATTAGGCGGTCAATTAGGCAGGCAATTGGGCAGTTAATTAGGCAGTTAATTAGGAAGGCAATTAGGCAGATATTTAGGCATTTAATTAGGCAGGCAATAAAGCAGATAATTAGGCAGGCACATAGGCAGTTAATTAGGCAGGAAATTAGGCACATAATAAGGCAGGCAATTAGGCAGTTAATTAGGCAGGCAATTAGGCAGGCAATTAGGAAGTAAATTAAGCTGGCAATTAGGCAGGCAATTAAGCAGGCAATTAGTCAGGCAATAAGGCAGTTTATTAGTCAAGCAATTATACAGGCAATTAGGCAGGTAATTAAGCAGGCAATTATGCAGTTATTAGGCTAGGAATTAGGCAAGCAGGCAAATAAGCAGGCAATTAAGCAGTTAATTAGGCAGGCAGGCAATTTGGCAGGTTATTAGGTAGGATATTAGGCAGTTATTTAGGCGGTCAGTTAGGCAGGCAATTGGGCAGTTAATTAGGCAGTTAATTAGGCAGGCAATTGGGCAATTAATTAGGCAAGCAATTAAGCAGATAATTAGGCAGTTAATTAGGCAGGCAATTAAGCAGATAATTAGGCAGTCAATTAGGCAGATAATTAAGCAGGCAATTAGGCAGTAAATTAGGCGGTCAATTAGGCAGGCAATTAGGCAGTTAATTAGGCAGGCAATTAGGCATTTAATTAGGGAATTAATTAGGCAGGCAATTGTGCAGTTAATTAGGTAGTTAATTAGACAGGCAATTAGACATTTAATTAGGCCGTTAATTAGGCAGGCAAGTGTGCAGTTAATTAGGTAGTTAATTAGGCAGGCAATTAGGCAGGCAATTAGGCAGTTAATTTGCAGGCAATTAGGCAGATAATTAAGCAGGCAATCAGGCAGTTAATTAGGCAGGCAATTAGGCAGGCACTTAGGCAGTTAATTAGGCAGTTAATTAGGCAGGCAATTGGGCAGTTAATTAGGCAGGCAATTAGGAAATAATTAGGCATTTAATTAGGCAGGCAATTAAGCAGATAATTAGGCAGGCAATTAGGCAGATAATTAAGCAGGCAATTAGGCAGTTAATTAGGCGGTCAATTAGGCAGGCAATTAGGCAGTTAATTAGGCAGGCAATTAGGCAGTTAATTAGGCAGTTAATTAGACAGGTAATTAGGAAGTAAATTAGGCTGGCAATTAGGCAGGCAATTAAGCAGGCAATAAGGCAGGAAATAAGGCAGTTTATTAGTCAAGCAATTAGGCAGGCAATTAGACAGGTAATTTTGCAGGCAATTATGCAGTTATTAGGCAAGCAATTAGGCAAGCAGGCAATTAGGCAAGCAGGCAAATAACCAGGCAATTAAGCAGTTAATTAGGCAGGCAGGCAATTTGGCAGGTAATTAGGCAGGCTATTAGGCAGTTAATTAGGCGGTCAATTAGGCAGGCAATTGGTCAGTTAATTATGCAGTTAATTAGGCAGGCAATTCGGCAGTTAATTAGGCAGTTAATTAGGCAGGCAATTGGGCAGTTAATTAGGCAGGCAATTAGGAAATAATTAGGCATTTAATTAGGCAGGCAATTAAGCAGATAATTAGGCAGGCAATTAGGCAGATAATTAAGCAGACAATTAGGCAGTTAATTAGGCGGTCAATTAGGCAGGCAATTAGGCAGTTAATTAGGCAGGCAATTAGGCAGATAATTAAGCAGGCAATTAAGCAGTTAATTAGGCGGTCAATTAGGCAGGCATTTGGCAGTTAATTAGGCAGTTAATTAGGCAGGCAATTGGGCAGTTAATTAGGCAGGCAATTAGGAAATAATTAGGCATTTAATTAGGCAGGCAATTAAGCAGATAATTAGGCAGGCAATTAGGCAGATAATTAAGCAGGCAATTAGGCAGTTAATTAGGCGGTCAATTAGGCAGGCAATTAGGCAGTTAATTAGGCAGGCAATTAGGCAGTTAATTAGGCAGTTAATTAGACAGGTAATTAGGCATTTAATTAAGCAGTTATTAGGCAGGCAAATGTGCAGTTAATTAGGCAGGCAATTAAGCAGATAATTAGGCATTTAATTAGGCACACAATTAAGCAGATAATAAGGCAGGCAATTAGGCAGATAATTAAGCGAGCAATTAGGCAGTTAATTAGGCAGACAATTAGGCAGGCAATTAGTCAGTTAATTATGCAGTTTATTAGGCAGGCAATTAGACGGTTAATAAGGCGGTTAATTAGACAGGCAATTAGGCATTTAATTAGGCATTTAATTAGGCAAGCAATTGTGCAGTTAATTAGGTAGTAATTTAGGCAGGCAATTAGGCAGGCAATTAGGCAGGCAGGCAATTAGGCAGGCAGGCAATTAGGCAGGCAATTAAGCAGTTTATTAGGAAAGCAGGCAATTTGGCAGGTAATTAGGCAGGCAATTAGGCAGGCTTTTTGGAAAACAATTAGGCAGGCAATTAGGCAGTTAATTAGGCGGTCAATTTGTCAGGGAATTAGGCAGTTAATTAGGCAGTTATTTAGGCAGGCAATTAGGCAGTTAATTGGGCGGTTAATTAGACAGGAAATTAGGCATTTAATTAGGCAGTAAATAAGGCAGGCAATTGTGCAGTTTATTAGGTATTTAATTAGGCGGGCAATTAGGCAGTTAAATAGGCAGGCAATTAGGCAGATAATTAAGCAGGCAATCAGGCAGTTAAAAAAGGCAGGCAATTAGGCAGGCAATTATGCAGGCAATTAGGCAGGCAATTAGGCAGGCAATTAGGCAGGCAATTAGGCAGTTAATTAGGCAGGCAATTAGGCAGATAACTAAGCAGGCAATTAGGCAGTTAATTAGGCGGTCAATTAGACAGGCAATTAAACAGTTAATTAGGCAGTTAATTGGGCAGTTAATTAGGCAGTTATATAGGCAGGCAATTAAGCAGATAATTAGGCAGGCAATAAGGCAGGCAATTAGGCAGGCAATTAGGCAGATAATTAAGCAGGCAATTAGGCAGTTAATTAAGCGGTCAATTAGGCAGGCAATTGGGCAGTTAATTAGGCAGGCAATTGGGCAGATAATTAGGCTGTTAATTAGGCAGGCAATTAAGCAGATAATTAGGCAGTTAATTAGGCAGGCAATTAAGCAGATTATTAGGCAGGCAATTAGGCAGATAATTAAGCAGGCAATTAGGCAGTTAATTAGGCAGGCAATTAGGCAGGCAATTAGGCAGGCAATTAGGCAGGCACTTAGGCAGGCACATAGGCAGTAAATTAGGCAGGCAATTGGGCAGTTAATTAGGCAGGCAATTGGGCAGTTAATTAGGCATTTAATTAAGCAGTTAATTAGGCAGGCAAATAGGCAGTTAATTAGGCAGGCAATTGTGCAGTTAATTAGGCATTTAATTAGGCAGGCAATTAAGCAGATAATTAGGCAGGCAATTAGACAGTTAATTAGGCGGTCAATTAGGCAGGCAATTAGGCAGTTAATTAGGCAGTTAATTAGCAGGCAATTGGGCAGTTAATAAGGCAGTTAATTAGACAGGTAGTTAGGCATTTAATTAAGCAGTTAATTAGGCAGGCAATTGGGCAGTAATTAGGCAGGCAATTGAGCAGATAATTAGGCATTTAATTAGGCACGCAATTAAGCAGATAATAAGGCAGGCAATTAAGCAGATAATTAAGCTAGCAATTAGGCAGTTAATTAGGCAGTCAATTAGGCAGGCAATTAGTCAGTTAATTATGCAGTTTATTAGGCAGGCAATTAGACGGTTAATAAGGCGGTTAATTCGACAGGCAATTAGGCATTTAATTAGGCATTTAATTAGGCAAGCAATTGTGCAGTTAATTAGGTAGTAATTTAGGCAGGCAATTAGGCAGGCAATTAGGCAGGCAGGCAATTAGGCAGGCAGGCAATTAGGCAGGCAATTAAGCAGTATATTAGGAAAGCAGGCAATTTGGCAGGTAATTAGGCAGGCAATTAGGCAGGCTTTTTGGAAAACAATTAGGCAGGCAATTAGGCAGTTAATTAGGCGGTCAATTTGTCAGGGAATTAGGCAGTTAATTAGGCAGTTATTTAGGCAGGCAATTAGGCAGTTAATTGGGCGGTTAATTAGACAGGAAATTAGGCATTTAATTAGGCAGTTAATTAGGCAGGCAATTGTGCAGTTTATTAGGTATTTAATTAGGCGGGCAATTAGGCAGTTAAATAGGCAGGCAATTAGGCAGATAATTAAGCAGGCAATCAGGCAGTTAAAAAAGGCAGGCTATTAGGCAGGCAATTATGCAGGCAATTAGGCAGGCAATTAGGCAGGCAATTAGGCAGGCAATTAGGCAGTTAATTAGGCAGGCAATTAGGCAGATAACTAAGCAGGCAATTAGGCAGTTAATTAGGCGGTCAATTAGACAGGCAATTAAACAGTTAATTAGGCAGTTAATTGGGCAGTTAATTAGGCAGTTATATAGGCAGGCAATTAAGCAGATAATTAGGCAGGCAATAAGGCAGGCAATAAGGCAGGCAATTAGGCAGATAATTAAGCAGGCAATTAGGCAGTTAATTAAGCGGTCAATTAGGCAGGCAATTGGGCAGTTAATTAGGCAGGCAATTGGGCAGATAATTAGGCTGTTAATTAGGCAGGCAATTAAGCAGATAATTAGGCAGTTAATTAGGCAGGCAATTAAGCAGATTATTAGGCAGGCAATTAGGCAGATAATTAAGCAGGCAATTAGGCAGTTAATTAGGCAGGCAATTAGGCAGGCAATTAGGCAGGCAATTAGGCAGGCACTTAGGCAGGCACTTAGGCAGTAAATTAGGCAGGCAATTGGGCAGTTAATTAGGCAGGCAATTGGGCAGTTAATTAGGCAGTTATATAGGCAGGCAATTAAGCAGATAATTAGGCAGGCAATTAGGCAGGCAATTAGGCAGTTAATTAGGCGGTCAATTTGGCAGGCAATTGGGCAGTTAATTAGGCAGTTAATTAGGCAGGCAATTGGGCAGTAAATAGGCAGTTAATTAGGCAGGCAATTAAGCAGATAATTAGGCAGTTAATTAGGCAGGCAATTAACCAGATAATTAAGCAGGCAATTAGGCAGATAATTAAGCAGGCAATAAGGCAGTTAATTAAAAGGTCAATTAGGCAGGCAATTAGGCATTTAATTCGGCAGTTAATTAGGCAGGCAATTGTGCAGTTAATTAGGCAGGCCATTGGGCAGGCAATAAGGCAGTTAATTAGACAGGCAATTAGGCAGGCAATTGGGAAGGCAATTAAGCAGGCAAATAGGAGGTAATAAGGCAGTTAATTTGACAGGCATTTAGGCAGGCAATTAGGTAGTAATTAGGCAAGCAATTAGGCAGGCAGGCAATTAGGCAGGCAGGCAATTAGGCAGACAGGCAATTAGGCAGGCAGGCAATTAGGCAGGCAATTAAGCAGTTTATTAGGAAGGCAGTCAATTTGGCAGGTAATAAGGCAGGCAATTAGGCAGGCTATTAGGCAGATAATAAGGCAGGCAATTAGGCAGGCAATTAGGCACCTAATTAGGCGGTCAATTAGGCCAGCAATTGTGCAGTTAATTATGCAGTTTATTAGGCAGGCAATTGGGCAGTTAATTAGGCAGTTAATTAGGAAGGCAATTAGGCAGATAATTAGGCAGTTAATTAGGCAGGCAATAAAGCAGATAATTAGGCAGGCAATTAGGCAGAAAATTAAGCAGGCAATTAGGCAGTTAATTAGGCGGTCAATTAGGCAGGCAATTAGGCAGTTAATTAGGCAGTTAATTAAACAGGCAATTGGGCAGTTAATTAGACATGCAAATTGGCATTTAATTAGTCAGTTAATTAGGCAGGCAATTGTGCAGTTAATTAGGTAGTTAATTAGGCAGGCAATTAGGCAGGCAATTAGGCAGTTAATTAGGCAGGCAATAAGGCAGATAATTAAGCAGGCAATCAGGTTGTTTATTAGGAGGTCAAATAGGCAGGAAATTAGGCAGTTAATTAGGCAGTTAATTAGGCAGGCAATTAGGCAGATAATTAGGCAGGCAATTGGGCAGTTAATTAGGCAGTTTATTAGACAGGAAATTAGGCATTTAAATAGGCAGTTAATTAGGCAGGCAATTGTGCAGTTAATTAGGTATTTAATTAGGCGGGCAATTATGCAGTTAATTAGGCAGGCAATTAGGCAGATAATTAAGCAGGCAATCAGGCAGTTAATTAGGCAGGCAATTAGGCAGGCAATTAGGCAGGCAATTAGGCAGGCAATTAGGCAGGCAATTAGGCAGTAAATTAGGCAGTTAATTAAACAGGTAATTAGGCATTTAATTAAGCAGTTAATTAGGCAGGCAAATGTGCAGTTAATTAGGCAGGCAATTAAGCAGATAATTAGGCATTTAATTAGGCACGCAATTAAGCAGATAATTAGGCAGGCAATTAAGCAGTTAATTAGGCAGGCAATTAGGCAGGCAATTAGGCAGAAAATTAGGCAGGCAATTAGGCAGTTAGTTAGGCAGTTAATTAGGCAGGCAATTAGGCAGTTAATTAGGCAGTTAATTAGACAGGTAATTAGGCATTTAATTAAGCAGTTAATTAGGCAGGCAAATGTGCAGTTAATTAGGCAGGCAATTAAGCAGATAATTAGGCATTTAATTAGGCAGGCAATTAAGCAGATAATTAGGCAGGCAATTAGACAGTTAATTAGGCGGTCAATTAGGCAGGCAATTAGGCAGTTAATTAGGCAGTTAATTAGCAGGCAATTGGGCAGTTAATAAGGCAGTTAATTAGACAGGTAGTTAGGCATTTAATTAAGCAGTTAATTAGGCAGGCAATTGGGCAGTAATTAGGCAGGCAATTGAGCAGATAATTAGGCATTTAATTAGGCACGCAATTAAGCAGATAATAAGGCAGGCAATTAGGCAGATAATTAAGCGAGCAATTAGGCAGTTAATTAGGCAGTCAATTAGGCAGGCATTTAGTCAGTTAATTATGCAGTTTATTAGGCAGGCAATTAGACGGTTAATAAGGCGGTTAATTCGACAGGCAATTAGGCATTTAATTAGGCATTTAATTAGGCAAGCAATTGTGCAGTTAATTAGGTAGTAATTTAGGCAGGCAATTAGGCAGGCAATTAGGCAGGCAGGCAATTAGGCAGGCAGGCAATTAGGCAGGCAGGCAATTAGGCAGGCAATTAGGTAGTAATTAGGCAAGCAATTAGGCAGGCAGGCAATTAGGCAGGCAGGCAATTAGGAAGACAGGCAATTAGGCAGGCAGGCAATTAGGCAGGCAATTAAGCAGTTTATTAGAAAGGCAGTCAATTTGGCAGGTAATAAGGCAGGCAATTAGGCAGGCTATTAGGCAGATAATAAGGCAGGCAATTAGGCAGGCAATTAGGCACCTAATTAGGCGGTCAATTAGGCCAGCAATTGTGCAGTTAATTATGCAGTTTATTAGGCAGGCAATTGGGCAGTTAATTAGGCAGTTAATTAGGAAGGCAATTAGGCAGATAATTAGGCAGTTAATTAGGCAGGCAATAAAGTAGATAATTAGGCAGGCAATTAGGCAGAAAATTAAGCAGGCAATTAGGCAGTTAATTAGGCGGTCAATTAGGCAGGCAATTAGGCAGTTAATTAGGCAGTTAATTAGGCAGGCAATTGGGCAGTAATTAGGCAGGCAATTGAGCAGATAATTAGGCATTTAATTAGGCACGCAATTAAGCAGATAATAAGGCAGGCAATTAGGCAGATAATTAAGCGAGCAATTAGGCAGTTAATTAGGCAGACAATTAGGCAGGCAATTAGTCAGTTAATTATGCAGTTTATTAGGCAGGCAATTAGACGGTTAATAAGGCGGTTAATTAGACAGGCAATTAGGCATTTAATTAGGCATTTAATTAGGCAAGCAATTGTGCAGTTAATTAGGTAGTAATTTAGGCAGGCAATTAGGCAGGCAATTAGGCAGGCAGGCAATTAGGCAGGCAGGCAATTAGGCAGGCAATTAAGCAGTTTATTAGGAAAGCAGGCAATTTGGCAGGTAATTAGGCAGGCAATTAGGCAGGCTTTTTGGAAAACAATTAGGCAGGCAATTAGGCAGTTAATTAGGCGGTCAATTTGTCAGGGAATTAGGCAGTTAATTAGGCAGTTATTTAGGCAGGCAATTAGGCAGTTAATTGGGCGGTTAATTAGACAGGAAATTAGGCATTTAATTAGGCAGTAAATTAGGCAGGCAATTGTGCAGTTTATTAGGTATTTAATTAGGCGGGCAATTAGGCAGTTAAATAGGCAGGCAATTAGGCAGATAATTAAGCAGGCAATCAGGCAGTTAAAAAAGGCAGGCAATTAGGCAGGCAATTATGCAGGCAATTAGGCAGGCAATTAGGCAGGCAATTAGGCAGGCAATTAGGCAGTTAATTAGGCAGGCAATTAGGCAGATAACTAAGCAGGCAATTAGGCAGTTAATTAGGCGGTCAATTAGACAGGCAATTAAACAGTTAATTAGGCAGTTAATTGGGCAGTTAATTAGGCAGTTATATAGGCAGGCAATTAAGCAGATAATTAGGCAGGCAATAAGGCAGGCAATTAGGCAGGCAATTAGGCAGATAATTAAGCAGGCAATTAGGCAGTTAATTAAGCGGTCAATTAGGCAGGCAATTGGGCAGTTAATTAGGCAGGCAATTGGGCAGATAATTAGGCTGTTAATTAGGCAGGCAATTAAGCAGATAATTAGGCAGTTAATTAGGCAGGCAATTAAGCAGATTATTAGGCAGGCAATTAGGCAGATAATTAAGCAGGCAATTAGGCAGTTAATAAGGCAGGCAATTAGGCAGGCAATTAGGCAGGCAATTAGGCAGGCACTTAGGCAGGCACTTAGGCAGTAAATTAGGCAGGCAATTGGGCAGTTAATTAGGCGGTCAATTAGGCAGGCAATTAAACAGTTAATTAGGCAGTTAATTAGGCAGGCATTTGGGCAGTTAATTGGCAGTTAATTAGACAGGCAATTAGGCAGTTAATTAGGTGGTCAATTAGGCAGGCAATTGGGCAGTTAATTAGGCAGTTAATTAGGCAGGCAATTGAGCAGTTATTAAGGCAGTTAATTATTCAGGCAATTAAGCAGATAATTAGGCATGCAATTAGGCAGATAATTAAGCAGGCAATTAGGCAGTTGATTAGGCAGTCAATATTGCAGGCAATTAAGCAGTTAATTAGGCATTCAATTAGGCAGGCAATTGGGCAGTTAATTAGGCAGTTAATTAGACAGGCAATTAGGTATTTAATTAGGCAGTTAATTAGGCAGGCAATTAAGCAGATAATTAGGCAGGCAATTAGGCAGGCAATTAAGCAGGCAATTAGGCAGGCAATTAGGCAGATATATGAGAAGGCAATCAGGCAGTTAATTAGGCAGGCAATTAGGCAGGCACTTAGGCAGTTACTTAGGCAGGCAATTGGGCAGTTAATTAGGCAGTTAATTAGGCAGGCAATTGGGCAGTTAATAAGGCAGTTATATAGGCAGGCAATTAAGCAGATAAGTAGGCAGGCAATTAGGCAGGCAATTAGGCAGGTAATTAGGCAGATAATTAAGCAGGCAATTAGGCAGTTAATTAAGCGGTCAATTAGGCAGGCAATTTGGCAGTTAATTAGGCAGGCAATTAGGCACATAATAAGTCAGGCAATTAGGCAGTTAATTAGGCAGGCAATTAGGCAGGCAATTAGGAAGTAAATTAGGCTGGCAATTAGGCAGGCAATTAAGCAGGCAATAAGGCAGGCAATAAGGCAGTTTATTAGTCAAGCAATTAGGCAGGCAATTAGGCAGGTAATATAGCAGGCAATTAGGCAGGTAATATAGCAGGCAATTATGCAGTTATTAGGCAAGCAATTAGGCAAGCAGGCAATTAGGCAAGCAGGCAAATATGCAGGCAATTAAGCAGTTAATTAGGCAGGCAGGCAATTTGGCAGGTAATTAGGCAGGCTATTAGGCAGTTAATTAGGCGGTCAATTAGGCAGGCAATTGGTCAGATAATTAAGCAGTTAATTAGGCAGGCAATTGGGAAGTTAATTAGGCAGTTAATTAGGCAGGCAATTAAGCAGATAGTTAGGCAGTTAATTAGGCAGGCAATTAAGCAGATCATTTGGCAGTCAATTATGCAGATAATTAAGCAGGCAATGAGGCAGTTAATTAGGCGGTCAATAAGGCAGGCATTTGGCAGTTAATTAGGCAGTTAATTTGGCAGGCAATTGGGCAGTTAATTAGGCAGGCAATTAAGCAGATAATTAGGCATTTAATTAGGCAGGCAATTAAGCAGATAATTAGGAAGGCAATTAGGCAGATAATTAAGCAGGCAATTAGGCGGTCAATAAGGCAGGCAACTAGGCAGTTAATTAGGCGGTCAATTAGGCAGGCAATTAGGCAGTTAATTAGGCAGTTAATTAGGCAGTTAATTAGGCTGGCAATTAAGCAGACTATTAGGCAGTTAATTAGGCAGGCAATTAAGCAGATGATTAGGCAGGCAATTAGGCAGATAATTAAGCAGGCAATTAGGCGGTCAATAAGGCAGGCAATTAGGCAGTTAATTAGGCAGTTAATTAGGCAGGTAATTGGGCAGTTAATTAGGCAGTTAATTAGACAGGCAATTAGGCATTTAATTAGGCAGTTAATTAGGCAGGCAAGTGTGCAGTTAATTAGGTAGTTAATTAGGCAGGCAATTAGGCAGGCAATTAGGCAGTTAATTAGGCAGGCAATTAGGCACATAATAAAACAGGCAATTAGGCAGTTAATTAGGCAGGCAATTAGGCAGTTAATTAGGCAGTTAATTAGGCAGTTAATTAGGCTGGCAATTAAGCAGACTATTAGGCAGTTAATTAGGCAGGAAATTAAGCAGATAATTAGGCAAGCATGTAGGCAGGCAATTAGGCAGGCAATTAGGCAGTTAATTAGGCAGGCAATTAGGCAGGCACTTAGGCAGTTAATTAGGCAGTTAATTAGGCAGGCAATTGGGCAGTTAATTAGAAAGGTAATTGGGCAGGCAATAAGGCAGATAATTAGACAGGCAATTAGGCAGTTAATTAGGCAGGGTATTAAGCAGGCAATTAGGCAGGCACTTAGGCAGTTAACTAGGCAGTTAATTAGGCAGGCAATTGGGCAGTTAATTAGGCAGTTAATTAAGCAAGCAATTGGGCAGTTAATTAGGCAGTTTATTAGGCAGGCAATTAAGCAGATAATTAGGCAGGCAATTAGGCAGGCATTTAGGCAGGTAAATAGACAGTTAAATAGGCAGGCAATTAGGCAGATATATGAGAAGGCAATCAGGCAGTTAATCAGGCAGGCAATAAGGCAGGCACTTAGGCAGTTAATTAGGCAGGCAATAAGGCAGTTAATAAATCAGTTAATTAGGCAGGCAATTAGGCAGATAATTAGGCAGGCAATTAGGCTGGCAATTAGGCAGTCAATTAGGCAGTTAATTAGGCAGGCAATTAGGCAGATAATTATGCAGGCAATTAGGCAGTTAATTAGGCGGTTAATTAGACAGGCAATTAGGCATTTAATTAGGCAGTTAATTAGGCAGGCAAGTGTGCAGTTAATTAGGTAGTTAATTAGGCAGGCAATTAGGCAGGCAATTAGGCAGTTAATTAGGCAGGCAATTAGGCACATAATAAAACAGGCAATTAGGCAGTTAATTAGGCAGGCAATTTGGCAGGCAATTAGGAAGTAAATTAGGCTGGCAATTAGGCAGGCAATTAAGCAGGCAATAAGGCAGGCAATAAGGCAGTTTATTAGTCAAGCAATTAGGCAGGCAATTAGTTAGGTAATTTAGCAGGCAATTATGCAGTTATTAGGCAAGCAATTAGGCAAGCAGGCAATTAGGCAAGCAGGCAAATCAGCAGGCAATTAAGCAGTTAATTAGGCAGGCAGGCTATTTGGCAGGTAATTAGGCAGGCTATTAGGCAGTTAATTAGGCGGTCAATTAGGCAGGCAATTGCTCAATTAATTAGGCAGTTAATTAGGCAGGCAATTAAGCATATAATTAGGCAGTTAATTAGGCAGGCAATTAAGCAGATGATTAGGCAGGCTATTAGGCAGATAGTTCAGCAGGCAATTAGGCAGTTAATTAGGCGGTTATTAGGCAGGCAATTAGGCAGTTAATTAGGCAGTTAATTAGGCAGGCAATTAGGCAGTTAATTAGGGGGTTATTAGACAGGCAATTAGGCATTTAATTAGGCAGTTAATTAGGCAGGCAATTGTGCATTTAATAAGGTAGTTAATAAGGCAGGCAATTAGGCAGGCAATTAGGCATTTAATTAGGCAGGCAATAAGGCAGATAATTAAGCAGGCAATCAGGCAGTTAATTAGGCAGGCAATTAGGCAGACACTTAAGCAGTTAATTAGGCGGTCAATTAGGCAGGCAATTAATCATTTAATTATGCAGTTTATTAGGCAGGCAATTAGACGGTTAATAAGGCGGTTAATTAGACAGGCAATTAGGCATTTAATTAGGCTTTTAATTAGGCAAGCAATTGTGCAGTTAATTAGGTAGTAATTTAGGCAGGCAATTAGGCAGGCAATTAGGCATATAATTAAGCATTTAATTAGGCAGGCAATTAAGCAGATAATTAGGCAGGCAATTATTCAGATAATTAAGCAGGTAATTAGGCAGTTAATTAGGCGGTCAATTAGGCAGGCAATTAGGCAGGCAATTAGGCAGGCAATTAGGCAGGCAGGCAATTAGGCAGGCAGGCAATTAAGCAGTTTATTAGGAAAGCAGGCAATTTGGCAGGTAATTAGGCAGGCTATTAGGCAGGCTATTTGGAAAACAATTAGGCAGGCATTTAGGCAATTAATTAGGCGGTCAATTTGTCAGGGAATTAGGCAGTTAATTAGGCAGTTATTTAGGCAGGCAATTAGGCAGTTAATTAGGCGGTTAATTAGACAGGAAATTAGGCATTTAATTAGGCAGTTAATTAGGCAGGCAATTGTGCAGTTTATTAGGTATTTAATTAGGCGGGCAATTAGGCAGTTAAATCGCAGGCAATTAGGCAGATAATTAAGCAGGCAATCAGGCAGTTAAAAAGGCAGGCAATTAGGCAGGCAATTAGGCAGACAATTAGGCAGGCAATTAAGCAGATAATTAAGCAGGCAATTAGGCAGTTAATTAGGCGGTCAGTTAGGCAGGCAATTAAACAGTTAATTAGGCAGGCAATTAGGCATTTAATTAGGGAATTAATTAGGCAGGCAATTGTGCAGTTAATTAGGTAGTTAATTAGACAGGCAATTAGACATTTAATTAGGCCGTTAATTAGGCAGGCAATTGGGCAGTTAATTAGGCAGTTAATTAGGAAGGCAATTAGGCAGATATTTAGGCATTTAATTAGGCAGGCAATAAAGCAGATAATTAGGCAGGCACATAGGCAGTTAATTAGGCAGGAAATTAGGCACATAATAAGGCAGGCAATTAGGCAGTTAATTAGGCAGGCAATTAGGCAGGCAATTAGGAAGTAAATTAAGCTGGCAATTAGGCAGGCAATTAAGCAGGCAATTAGTCAGGCAATAAGGCAGTTTATTAGTCAAGCAATTATACAGGCAATTAGGCAGGTAATTAAGCAGGCAATTATGCAGTTATTAGGCTAGGAATTAGGCAAGCAGGCAAATAAGCAGGCAATTAAGCAGTTAATTAGGCAGGCAGGCAATTTGGCAGGTTATTAGGTAGGCTATTAGGCAGTTATTTAGGCGGTCAGTTAGGCAGGCAATTGGGCAGTTAATTAGGCAGTTAATTAGGCAGGCAATTGGGCAATTAATTAGGCAGGCAATTAAGCAGATAATTAGGCAGTTAATTAGGCAGGCAATTAAGCAGATAATTAGGCAGTCAATTAGGCAGATAATTAAGCAGGCAATTAGGCAGTAAATTAGGCGGTCAATTAGGCAGGCAATTAGGCAGTTAATTAGGCAGGCAATTAGGCATTTAATTAGGGAATTAATTAGGCAGGCAATTGTGCAGTTAATTAGGTAGTTAATTAGACAGGCAATTAGACATTTAATTAGGCCGTTAATTAGGCAGGCAAGTGTGCAGTTAATTAGGTAGTTAATTAGGCAGGCAATTAGGCAGGCAATTAGGCAGTTAATTTGCAGGCAATTAGGCAGATAATTAAGCAGGCAATCAGGCAGTTAATTAGGCAGGCAATTAGGCAGGCACTTAGGCAGTTAATTAGGCAGGCAATTAGGCACATAATAAGGCAGGCAATTAGGCAGTTAATTAGGCAGGCAATTAGGCAGGCAATTAGGAAGTAAATTAGGCTGGCAATTAGGCAGGCAATTAAGCAGGCAATAAGGCAGGAAATAAGGCAGTTTATTAGTCAAGCAATTAGGCAGGCAATTAGACAGGTAATTTTGCAGGCAATTATGCAGTTATTAGGCAAGCAATTAGGCAAGCAGGCAATTAGGCAAGCAGGCAAATAACCAGGCAATTAAGCAGTTAATTAGGCAGGCAGGCAATTTGGCAGGTAATTAGGCAGGCTATTAGGCAGTTAATTAGGCGGTCAATTAGGCAGGCAATTGGTCAGTTAATTATGCAGTTAATTAGGCAGGCAATTCGGCAGTTAATTAGGCAGGCAATTAAGCAGATAATTAGGCAGTTAATTAGGCGGGCAATTAAGCAGATTATTAGGCAGTCAATTAGGCAGATAATTAAGCAGGCAATTAAGCAGTTAATTAGGCGGTCAATTAGGCAGGCATTTGGCAGTTAATTAGGCAGTTAATTAGGCAGGCAATTGGGCAGTTAATTAGGCAGGCAATTAGGAAATAATTAGGCATTTAATTAGGCAGGCAATTAAGCAGATAATTAGGCAGGCAATTAGGCAGATAATTAAGCAGGCAATTAGGCAGTTAATTAGGCGGTCAATTAGGCAGGCAAATAGGCAGTTAATTAGGCAGGCAATTAGGCAGTTAATTAGGCAGTTAATTAGACAGGTAATTAGGCATTTAATTAAGCAGTTAATTAGGCAGGCAAATGTGCAGTTAATTAGGCAGGCAATTAAGCAGATAATTAGGCATTTAATTAGGCAGGCAATTAAGCAGATAATTAGGCAGGCAATTAGACAGTTAATTAGGCTATCTATTAGGCAGGCAATTAGGCAGTTAATTAGGCAGTTAATTAGCAGGCAATTGGGCAGTTAATTAGTCAGTTAATTAGACAGGTAGTTAGGCATTTAATTAAGCAGTTAATTAGGCAGGCAATTGGGCAGTAATTAGGCAGGCAATTGAGCATATAATTAGGCATTTAATTAGGCACGCAATTAAGCAGATAATAAGGCAGGCAATTAGGCAGATAATTAAGCGAGCAATTAGGCAGTTAATTAGGCAGTCAATTAGGCAGGCAATTAGTCAGTTAATTATGCAGTTTATTAGGCAGGCAATTAGACGGTTAAAAAGGCGGTTAATTAGACAGGCAATTAGGCATTTAATTAGGCAAGCAATTGTGCAGTTAATTAGGTAGTAATTTAGGCAGGCAATTAGGCAGGCAATTAGGCAGGCAGGCAATTAGGCAGGCAGGCAATTAGGCAGGCAATTAAGCAGTTTATTAGGAAAGCAGGCAATTTGGCAGGTAATTAGGCAGGCAATTAGGCAGGCTTTTTGGAAAACAATTAGGCAGGCAATTAGGCAGTTAATTAGGCGGTCAATTTGTCAGGGAATTAGGCAGTTAATTAGGCAGTTATTTAGGCAAGCAATTAGGCAGTTAATTGGGCGGTTAATTAGACAGGAAATTAGGCATTTAATTAGGCAGTAAATTAGGCAGGCAATTGTGCAGTTTATTAGGTATTTAATTAGGCGGGCAATTAGGCAGTTAAATAGGCAGGCAATTAGGCAGATAATTAAGCAGGCAATCAGGCAGTTAAAAAAGGCAGGCAATTAGGCAGGCAATTAAGCAGGCAATTAGGCAGGCAATTAGGCAGGCAATTAGGCAGGCAATTAGGCAGTTAATTAGGCAGGCAATTAGGCAGATAACTAAGCAGGCAATTAGGCAGTTAATTAGGCGGTCAATTAGACAGGCAATTAAACAGTTAATTAGGCAGTTAATTGGGCAGTTAATTAGGCAGTTATATAGGCAGGCAATTAAGCAGATAATTAGGCAGGCAATAAGGCAGGCAATTAGGCAGGCAATTAGGCAGATAATTAAGCAGGCAATTAGGCAGTTAATTAAGCGGTCAATTAGGCAGGCAATTGGGCAGTTAATTAGGCAGGCAATTGGGCAGATAATTAGGCTGTTAATTAGGCAGGCAATTAAGCAGATAATTAGGCAGTTAATTAGGCAGGCAATTAAGCAGATTATTAGGCAGGCAATTAGGCAGATAATTAAGCAGGCAATTAGGCAGTTAATTAGGCAGGCAATTAGGCAGGCAATTAGGCAGGCAATTAGGCAGGCACTTAGGCAGGCACTTAGGCAGTAAATTAGGCAGGCAATTGGGCAGTTAATTAGGCAGGCAATTGGGCAGTTAATTAGGCAGTTATATAGGCAGGCAATTAAGCAGATAATTAGGCAGGCAATTAGGCAGGCAATTAGGCAGTTAATTAGGCGGTCAATTAGGCAGGCAATTGGGCAGTTAATTAGGCAGTTAATTAGGCAGGCAATTGGGCAGTAAATAGGCAGTTAATTAGGCAGGCAATTAAGCAGATAATTAGGCAGTTAATTAGGCAGGCAATTAACCAGATAATTAAGCAGGCAATTAGGCAGATAATTAAGCAGGCAATTAGGCAGTTAATTAAAAGGTCAATTAGGCAGGCAATTAGGCATTTAATTCGGCAGTTAATTAGGCAGGCAATTGTGCAGTTAATTAGGCAGGCCATTGGGCAGGCAATAAGGCAGTTAATTAGACAGGCAATTAGGCAGGCAATTGGGAAGGCAATTAAGCAGGCAAATAGGAGGTAATAAGGCAGTTAATTTGACAGGCATTTAGGCAGGCAATTAGGTAGTAATTAGGCAAGCAATTAGGCAGGCAGGCAATTAGGCAGGCAGGCAATTAGGCAGACAGGCAATTAGGCAGGCAGGCAATTAGGCAGGCAATTAAGCAGTTTATTAGGAAGGCAGTCAATTTGGCAGGTAATAAGGCAGGCAATTAGGCAGGCTATTAGGCAGATAATAAGGCAGGCAATTAGGCAGGCAATTAGGCACCTAATTAGGCGGTCAATTAGGCCAGCAATTGTGCAGTTAATTATGCAGTTTATTAGGCAGGCAATTGGGCAGTTAATTAGGCAGTTAATTAGGAAGGCAATTAGGCAGATAATTAGGCAGTTAATTAGGCAGGCAATAAAGCAGATAATAAGGCAGGCAATTAGGCAGAAAATTAAGCAGGCAATTAGGCAGTTAATTAGGCGGTCAATTAGGCAGGCAATTAGGCAGTTAATTAGGAAGTTAATTAAACAGGCAATTAGGCAGTTAATTAGACATGCAAATTGGCATTTAATTAGTCAGTTAGTTAGGCAGGCAATTGTGCAGTTAATTAGGTAGTTAATTAGGCAGGCAATTAGGCATTTAAATAGGCAGTTAATTAGGCAGGCAATTGTGCAGTTAATTAGGTATTTAATTAGGCGGGCAATTATGCAGTTAATTAGGCAGGCAATTAGGCAGATAATTAAGCAGGCAATCAGGCAGTTAATTAGGCAGGCAATTAGGCAGGCAATTAGGCAGGCAATTAGGCAGGCAATTAGGCAGTAAATTAGGCAGTTAATTAAACAGGTAATTAGGCATTTAATTAAGCAGTTAATTAGGCAGGCAAATGTGCAGTTAATTAGGCAGGCAATTAAGCAGATAATTAGGCATTTAATTAGGCAGGCAATTAAGCAGATAATTAGGCAGGCAATTAAGCAGTTAATTAGGCAGGCAATTAGGCAGGCAATTAGGCAGAAAATTAGGCAGGCAATTAGGCAGTTAGTTAGGCAGTTAATTAGGCAGGCAATTAGGCAGTTAATTAGGCAGTTAATTAGACAGGTAATTAGGCATTTAATTAAGCAGTTAATTAGGCAGGCAAATGTGCAGTTAATTAGGCAGGCAATTAAGCAGATAATTAGGCAGTTAATTAGGCAGGCAATTAAGCAGATAATTAGGCATTTAATTAGGCAGGCAATTAAGCAGATAATTAGGCATTTAATTAGGCAGGCAATTAAGCAGATAATTAGGCAGGCAATTAGACAGTTAATTAGGCGGTCAATTAGGCAGGCAATTAGGCAGTTAATTAGGCAGTTAATTAGCAGGCAATTGGGCAGTTAATTAGGCAGTTAATTAGACAGGTAGTTAGGCAGGCAATTGGGAAGGCAATTAAGCAGGCAAATAGGAGGTAATAAGGCAGTTAATTTGACAGGCATTTAGGCAGGCAATTAGGTAGTAATTAGGCAAGCAATTAGGCAGGCAGGCAATGAGGCAGGCAGGCAATTAGGCAGACAGGCAATTAGGCAGGCAGGCAATTAGGCAGGCAATTAAGCAGTTTATTAGGAAGGCAGTCAATTTGGCAGGTAATAAGGCAGGCAATTAGGCAGGCTATTAGGCAGATAATAAGGCAGGCAATTAGGCAGGCAATTAGGCACCTAATTAGGCGGTCAATTAGGCCAGCAATTGTGCAGTTAATTATGCAGTTTATTAGGCAGGCAATTGGGCAGTTAATTAGGCAGTTAATTAGGAAGGCAATTAGGCAGATAATTAGGCAGTTAATTAGGCAGGCAATTGGGCAGTTAATTAGACATGCAAATAGGCATTTAATTAGTCAGTTAATTAGGCAGGCAATTGTGCAGTTAATTAGGTAGTTAATTAGGCAGGCAATTAGGCAGGCAATTAGGCAGTTAATTAGGCAGGCAATAAGGCAGATAATTAAGCAGGCAATCAGGTTGTTTATTAGGAGGTCAAATAGGCAGGAAATTAGGCAGTTAATTAGGCAGTTAATTAGGCAGGCAATTAAGCAGATAATTAGGCAGGCAATTGGGCAGTTAATTAGGCAGTTTATTAGACAGGAAATTAGGCATTTAAATAGGCAGTTAATTAGGCAGGCAATTGTGCAGTTAATTAGGTATTTAATTAGGCGGGCAATTATGCAGTTAATTAGGCAGGCAATTAGGCAGATAATTAAGCAGGCAATCAGGCAGTTAATTAGGCAGGCAATTAGGCAGGCAATTAGGGAGGCAATTAGGCAGGCAATTAGGCAGTAAATTAGGCAGTTAATTAAACAGGTAATTAGGCATTTAATTAAGCAGTTAATTAGGCAGGCAAATGTGCAGTTAATTAGGCAGGCAATTAAGCAGATAATTAGGCATTTAATTAGGCAGGCAATTAAGCAGATAATTAGGCAGGCAATTAAGCAGTTAATTAGGCAGGCAATTAGGCAGGCAATTAGGCAGTTAATTAGGCAGGCAATTAGGCAGTTAGTTAGGCAGTTAATTAGGCAGGCAATTAGGCAGTTAATTAGGCGGTCAATTAGGCAGGCAATTAGGCAGGCAATTAGGAAGTAAATTAGGCTGGCAATTAGGCAGGCAATTAAGCAGGCAATAAGGCAGGAAATAAGGCAGTTTATTAGTCAAGCAATTAGGCAGGCAATTAGACAGGTAATTTTGCAGGCAATTATGCAGTTATTAGGCAAGCAATTAGGCAAGCAGGCAATTAGGCAAGCAGGCAAATAACCAGGCAATTAAGCAGTTAATTAGGCAGGCAGGCAATTTGGCAGGTAATTAGGCAGGCTATTAGGCAGTTAATTAGGCGGTCAATTAGGCAGGCAATTGGTCAGTTAATTATGCAGTTAATTAGGCAGGCAATTCGGCAGTTAATTAGGCAGTTAATTAGGCAGGCAATTAAGCAGATAATTAGGCAGTTAATTAGGCGGGCAATTAAGCAGATTATTAGGCAGTCAATTAGGCAGATAATTAAGCAGGCAATTAAGCAGTTAATTAGGCGGTCAATTAGGCAGGCATTTGGCAGTTAATTAGGCAGTTAATTAGGCAGGCAATTGGGCAGTTAATTAGGCAGGCAATTAGGAAATAATTAGGCATTTAATTAGGCAGGCAATTAAGCAGATAATTAGGCAGGCAATTAGGCAGATAATTAAGCAGGCAATTAGGCAGTTAATTAGGCAGGCAGTTAGGCAGGCACTTAGGCAGTTAATTAGACAGTTAATTAGGCGGTCAATTAGGCAGGCAATTAGGCAGTTAAATAGGCAGGCAATAAGGCAGATAATTAAGCAAGCAATCAGGTTGTTTATTAGGAGGTCAATTAGGCAGGAAATTAGGCAGTTAATTAGGCAGTTAATTAGGCAGGCAATTAGGCAGATAATTAGGCAGGCAATTGGGCAGTTAATTAGGCAGTTTATTAGACAGGAAATTAGGCATTTAAATAGGCAGTTAATTAGGCAGGCAATTGTGCAGTTAATTAGGTATTTAATTAGGCGGGCAATTAGGCATTTAATTAGGCAGGCAATTAGGCAGATAATTAAGCAGACAATCAGGCAGTTAATTAGGCAGGCAATTAGACAGGCAATTAGGCAGGCAATTAGGCAGTTAATTAGGCAGTTAATTAAACAGGCAATTGGGCAGTTAATTAGACATGCAAATAGGCATTTAATTAGTCAGTTAATTAGGCAGGCAATTGTGCAGTTAATTAGGTAGTTGATTAGGCAGACAATTAGGCAGGCAATTAGGCAGTTAATTAGGCAGGCAATAAGGCAGATAATTAAGCAGGCAATCAGGTTGTTTATTAGGAGGTCAATTAGGCAGGAAATTAGGCAGTTAATTAGGCAGTTAATTAGGCAGGCAATTAGACAGATAATTAGGCAGGCAATTGGGCATTTAATTAGGCAGTTTATTAGACAGGCAATTGTGCAGTTAATTAGGTATTTAATTAGGCGGGCAATTAGGCAGTTAATTAGGCATGCAATTAGGCAGATAATTAAGCAGGCAATCAGGTAGTTAATTAGGCAGGCAATTAGGCAGGCAATTAGGCAGGCAATAAGGCAGGCAATTAGGCAGGCAATTAGGCAGGCAATTAGGCAGGCAATTAGGCAGTTAATTAGGCAGTTAATTAGACAGGTAATTAGGCATTTAATTAAGCAGTTAATTAGGCAGGCAAATGTGCAGTTAATTAGGCAGGCAATTAAGCAGATAATAAGGCATTTAATTAGGCAGGCAATTAAGCAGATAATTAGGCAGGCAATTAAGCAGTTAATTAGGCAGGCAATAAGGCAGGCAATTAGGCAGTTAATTAGGCAGTTAATTAGGCAGGCAATTAGGCAGTTAATTAGGCGGTCAATTAGGCAGGCAATTAAACAGTTAATTAGGCAGTTAATTAGGCAGGCAATTAGGCAGTTAATTAGGCAGTTAATTAGACAGGCAATTAGGCAGTTAATTAGGTGGTCAATTAGGCAGGCAATTGGGTAGTTAATTAGGCAGTTAATTAGGCAGGCAATTGAGCAGTTATTAAGGCAGTTAATTATTCAGGCAATTAAGCAGATAATTAGGCGGTTAATTAGGCAGGCAATTAAGCATATAATTAGGCATGCAATTAGGCAGATAATAAGGCAGGCAATTAGGCAGTTGATTAGGCAGTCAATATTGCAGGCAATTAGGCAGTTATTTAGGCAGTTAATTAGGCAGGCAATTGGGCAGTTAATTAGGCAGTTAATTAGACAGGCAATTAGGCATTTAATTAGGCAGTTAATTAGGCAGGCAATTAAGCAGATAATTAGGCAGGCAATTAGGCAGGCAATTAAGCAGGCAATTAGGCAAGCAATTAGGCAGATATATGAGAATGCAATCAGGCAGTTAATTAGGCAGGCAATTAGGCAGGCACTTAGGCAGTTAATTAGGCAGGCAATTGGGCAGTTAATTAGGCAGTTAATTAGGCAGGCAATTGGGCAGTTAATTAGGCAGTTATATAGGCAGGCAATTCAGCAGATATATAGGCAGGCAATTAGGCAGGCAATTAGGCAGGTAATTAGGCAGATAATTAAGCAGGCAATTAGGCAGTTAATTAAGCGGTCAATTAGGCAGGCAATTGGGCAGTTAATTAGGCAGGCAATTAGGCAGGCACTTAGGCAGTTAATTAGGCAGGCAATTAGGCACATAATTAGGCAGGCAATTAGGCAGTTCATTAGGCAGGCAATTAGGCAGGCAATTAGGAAGTAAATTAGGCTGGCAATTAGGCAGGCAATTAAGCAGGCAATAAGGCAGGCAATAAGGCAGTTTATTAGTCAAGCAATTAGGCAGGCAATTAGGCAGGTAATATAGCAGGCAATTATGCAGTTATTAGGGCAAGCAATTAGGCAAGCAGGCAATTAGGCAAGCAGGCAAATAACCATGCAATTAAGCAGTTAATTAGGCCGGCAGGCAATTTGGCAGGTAATTAGGCAGGCTATTAGGCAGTTAATTAGGCGGTCAATTAGGCAGGCAATTGGTCAGTTAATTATGCAGTTAATTAGGCAGGCAATTCGGCAGTTAATTAGACAGTTAATTAGGCAGGCAATTAAGCAGATAATTAGGCAGTTAATAAGGCGGGCAATTAAGCAGATAATTAGGCAGTCAATTAGGAAGATAATTAAGCAGGCAATTAGGCAGTTATAAGCCGGTCAATTAGGCAGGCATTTGGCAGTTAATTAGCAGTTAATTAGGCAGGCAATTAGGAAATAATTAGGCATTTAATTAGGCAGGCAATTAAGCAGATAATTAAGCAGGCAATTAGGCAGATAATTAAGCAGGCAATTAGGCAGTTAATTAGGCGGTCAATTAGGCAGGCAATTGGGCAGTTAATTAGGCAGTTAATAAGGCAGTTAATTAGGCCGGCAATTAGGCAGTTAATTAGGCAGTTAATTAGACAAGTAATTAGGCATTTAATTAAGCAGTTAATTAGGCAGGCAAATGTGCAGTTAATTAGGCAGGCAATTAAGCAGATAATTAGGCTTTTAATTAGGCAGGCAATTAAGCAGATAATAAGGCAGGCAATTAGGCAATTAATTAGGCGGTCAATTAGGCAGGCAATTAGGCAGTTAATTAGGCAGTTAATTAGGCAGGCAATTGGGCAGTTAATTAGGCAGTTAATTAGACAGGTAGTTAGGCATTTAATTAGGTATTTAATTAGGCAAGCATTTGTGCAGTTAATTAGGTAGTAATTTAGGCAGGCAATTAGGCAGGCAATTAGGCATATAATTAAGCAGTTAATTAGGCAGGCAATTAAGCAGATAATTAGGCAGGCAATTAGGCAGATAATTAAGCAGGTAATTAGGCAGTTAATTAGGCGGTCAATTAGGCAGGCAATTAGGCAGGCAATTAGGCAGGCAATTAGGCAGGCAGGCAATTAGGCAGGCTATTTGGCAGGCAAATTGGCATTTAATAAGGAATTTAATTAGGCAGGAAATTAAGCAGATAATTAGGCAGGCATGTAGGCAGGCAATTAGGCAGGCAATTAGGCAGTTAATTAGGCAGGCAGTTAGGCAGGCACTTAGGCAGTTAATTAGGCAGTTAATTAGGCAGGCAATTGGGCAGTTAATTAGGCAGGTAATTGGGCAGGCAATAAGGCAGATAATTAGACAGGCAATTAGGCAGTTAATTAGGCATGGAATTAAGCAGGCAATTAGGCAGGCACTTAGGCAGTTAACTAGGCAGTTAATAAGCCAGGCAATTGGGCAGTTAATTAGGCAGTTAATTAAGCAAGCAATTGGGCAGTTTATTAGGCAGGCAATTAAGCAGATAATTAGGCAGGCAATTAGGCAGGCATTTAGGCAGGAAAATAGGCAGTTAATTAGGCAGGCAATTAGGCAGATATATGAGAAGGCAATCAGGCAGTTAATCAGGCAGGCAATTAGGCAGGCACTTGGGCAGTTAATTAGGCAGGCAATTAGGCAGTTAATAAGGCAGTTAATTAGGCAGGCAATTAGGCAGATAATTAGGCAGGCAATTAGGCTGGCAATTAGGGCAGTCAATTAGGCAGTTAATTAGGCAGGCAATTAGGCAGATAATTAAGCAGGCAATTAGGCAGTTTATTAGGCGGTTAATTAGACAGGCAATTAGGCATTTAATAAGGCATTTAATTAGACAGGCAAGTGTGCAGTTATTTAGGTAGTTAATTAGGCAGGCAATTAGGCAGGCAATTAGGCAGTTAATTAGGCAGGCAATTAGGCACATAATAAAACAGGCAATTAGGCAGTTAATTAGGCAGGCAATTTGGCAGGCAATTAGGAAGTAAATTAGGTTGGCAATTAGGCAGGCAATTAAGCAGGCAATAAGGCGGGCAATAAGGCAGTTTATTAGTCAAGCAATTAGGCAGGCAATTAGGCAGGTAATTTAGCAGGCAATTATGCAGTTATTAGGCAAGCAATTAGGCAAGCAGGCAATTAGGCAAGCAGGCAAATAAGCAGGCAATTAAGCAGTTAATTAGGCAGGCAGGATATTTGGCAGGTTATTAGGCAGGCTATTAGGCAGTTAATTAGGCGGTCAATTAGGCAGGCAATTGGTCAGTTAATTAAGCAGTTAATTAGGCAGGCAATTAAGCATATAATTAAGCAGTTAATTAGGCAGGCAATTAAGCAGATATTTAGGCAGGCAATTAGGCAGATAATTAAGCAGGCATTTAGGCAGTTAATTAGGCGGTTATTAGGCAGGCAATTAGCCAGTTAATTAGGCAGTTAATTAGGCAGGCAATTAGGCAGTAGATTAGGCGGTTAATTAAACAGGCAATTAGGCATTTAATTAGGCAGTTAATTAGGCAGGCAATTGTGCATTTAATAAGGTAGTTTATAAGGCAGGCAATTAGGCAGGCAATTAGGCATTTCATTAGGCAGGCAATAAGGCAGATAATTAAGCAGGCAATCAGGCAGTTAATTAGGCAGGCAATTAGGCAGACACTTAAGCAGTTAATTAGGCAGTGAATAAGGCAGGCAATTTAGCAGTTAATTAGGCAGGTAATTAGGCAGGCAATTGGGCAGTTAATTAGGCACTTAATTAGGCATGCAATTAAGCAGATAATTAGGCAAGTTATTAGGCCAGCAATTAAGCAGATATTTAGGCAGGCAATTAGGCAGATAATTAAGCAGGCAATCAGCAAGTTAATTAGGCGGTCAATTAGGCAGGCAATTGGGCAGTTAATTAGGCAGTTAATTAGGCAGGAAATTGGGCAGTTAATTAGGCAGTTAATTAGTCAGGCAATTAAGCAGATAATTAGGCAGTTAATTAGGCAGGCAATTAACCAGATAATTAGGCAGGCAATTAGGCAGATAATTAAGCAGGCAATTAGGCAGTTAATTAAAAGGTCAAAAAGGCAGGCAATTAGGCATTTAATTAGGCAGTTAATTAGGCAGGCAATTGTGCAGTTAATTAGGCAGGCCATTGGGCAGGCAATAAGGCAGTTAATTAGACAGGCAATTAGGCAGGCAATTGGGAAGGCAATTAAGCAGGCAAATAGGCAGGCAATAAGGCAGTTAATTAGACAGGCATTTAGGCAGGTAATTAGGTAGTAATTAGGCAAGCAATTAGGCAGGCAGGCAATTAGGCAGGCAGGCAATTAGGCAGACAGGCAATTAGGCAGGCAATTAGCAAGGCAATTAAGCAGTTTATTAGGAAGGCAGGCAATTGGGCAGTTAATTAGGCAGGCAATTAGGCAGGCACTTAGGCAGTTATTTAGGTAGGCAATTAGGCACATAATAAGGCAGGCAATTAGGCAGTTAATTAGGCAGGCAATTAGGCAGGCATTTTGGAAGTAATTTAGGCTGGCAATTAGGCAGGCAATTAAGCAGGCAATAAGGCAGGCAATAAGGCAGTTTATTAGTCAAGCAATTAGGCAGGCAATTAGGCAGGTAATATAGCAGGCACTTATGCAGTTATTAGGCAAGCAATTAGGCAAGCAGGCAATTAGGCAAGCAGGCAAATATGCAGGCAATTAAGTAGTTAATTAGGCAGGCAGGCAATTTGGCAGGTAATTAGGCAGGCTATTAGGCAGTTAATTAGGCGGTCAATTAGGCAGGCAATTGGTCAGTTAATTAAGTAGTTAATTAGGCAAGCAATTGGGAAGTTAATTAGGCAGTTAATTAGGCAGGCAATTAAGCAGATAGTTAGGCAGTTAATTAGGCAGGCAATTAAGCAGATCATTTGGCAGTCAATTAGGCAGATAATTAAGCAGGCAATTAGGCAGTTAATTAGGCGGTCAATAAGGCAGGCATTTGGCAGTTAATTAGGCAGTTAATTAGGCAGGCAATTGGGCAGTTAATTAGGCAGGCAATTAAGCAGATAATTAGGCATTTAATTAGGCAGGCAATTAAGCAGATAATTAGGCAGGCAATTAGGCAGATAATTAAGCAGGCAATTAGGCAGTTAATTAGGCGGTCAATTAGGCAGGCAATTAGACAGTTAATTAGGCGGTCAATTAGGCAGGCAATTAGGCAGTTAATTAGGCAGTTAATTAGGCAGGCAAATAGGCATTAATAAGGAAGTTAATTAGGCAGGAAATTAAGCAGATAATTAGGCAGGCATGTAGGCAGGCAATTAGGCAGGCAATTAGGCAGTTAATTAGGCAGGCAATTAGGCAGGCACTTAGGCAGGCACTTAGGCAGTTAATTAGGCAGTTAATTAGGCAGGCAATTGGGCAGTTAATTAGGCAGGTAATTGGGCAGGCAATAAGGCAGATAATTAGACAGGCAATTAGGCAGTTAATTAGGCAGGGTATTAAACAGGCAATTAGGCAGGCACTTAAGCAGTTAACTAGGCACTTAATTAGGCAGGCATTTGGGCAGTTAATTAGGCAGTTAATTAAGCAAGCAATTGGGCAGTTAATTAGGCAGTTTATTAGTCAGGCAATTAAGCAGATAATTAGGCAGGCAATTAGGCAGGCATTTAGGCAGGCAAATAGGCAGTTAATTAGGCAGGCAATTAGGCAGATATATGAGAAGGCAATCAGTCAGTTAATCAGGCAGGCAATTAGGCAGGCACTTAGGCAGTTAATTAGGCAGGCAATTAGGCAGTTAATAAGGCAGTTAATTAGGCAGGCAATTAGGCAGATAATTAGGCAGGCAATTAGACAGGCAATTAGGCAGTCAATTAGGCAGGCAATTAGGCAGATAATTAAGCAGGCAATTAGGCAGTTAATTAGGCGGTTAATTAGACAGGCAATTAGGCATTTAATTAGGCAGTTAATTAGGCAGGCAAGTGTGCAGTTAATTAGGTAGTTAATTAGGCAGGCAATTAGGCAGGCAATCAGGCAGTTAATTAGGCAGGCAATTAGGCACATAATAAAACAGGCAATTAGGCAGTTAATTAGGCAGGCAATTTGACAGGCAATTAGGAAGTAAATTAGGCTGGCAATTAGGCAGGCAATTAAGCAGGCAATAAGGCAGGCAATAAGGCAGTTTATTAGTCAAGCAATTTGGCAGGCAATTAGGCAGGTAATTTAGCAGGCAATTATGCAGTTATTAGGAAAGCAATTAGGCAAACAGGCAATTAAGCAAGCAGGCAAATAAGCAGGCAATTAAGCAGTTAATTAGGCAGGCAGGCTATTTGGCAGGTAATTAGGCAGGTTATTAGGCAGTTAATTAGGCGGTCAATTAGGCAGGCAATTGGTCAGTTAATTAGGCAGGCAATTAAGCATATAATTAGGCAGTTAATTAGGCAGGCAATTAAGCAGATGATTAGGCAGGTAATTAGGCAGATAATTAAGCAGGCAATTAGGCAGTTAATTAGGCGGTTATTAGGCAGGCAATTAGGCAGTTAATTAGGCAGTTAATTAGGCAGGCAATTAGGAAGTTAATTAGGCGGTTAATTAGACAGGCAATTAGGCATTTAATTAGGCAGTTAATTAGGCAGGCAATTGTGCATTTAATAAGGTAGTTTATAAGGCAGGCAATTAGGCAGTTAATTAGGCAGGCAATTAGGCAGACACTTAAGCAGTAATTAGGCAGTGAATTAGGCAGGCAATTTGGCAGGTAATTAGGCAGTTAATTAGGCAGGCAATTGGGCAGTTAATTAGGTAGTTAATTAGGCAGGCAATTAGGCAGTTAAATAGGCAGGCAATAAGGCAGATAATTAAGCAAGCAATCAGGTTGTTTATTAGGAGGTCAATTAGGCAGGAAATTAGGCAGTTAATTAGGCAGTTAATTAGGCAGGCAATTAGGCAGATAATTAGGCAGGCAATTGGGCAGTTAATTAGGCAGTTTATTAGACAGGAAATTAGGCATTTAAATAGGCAGTTAATTAGGCAGGCAATTGTGCAGTTAATTAGGTATTTAATTAGGCGGGCAATTAGGCATTTAATTAGGCAGGCAATTAGGCAGATAATTAAGCAGACAATCAGGCAGTTAATTAGGCAGGCAATTAGACAGGCAATTAGGCAGGCAATTAGGCAGTTAATTAGGCAGTTAATTAAACAGGCAATTGGGCAGTTAATTAGACATGCAAATAGGCATTTAATTAGTCAGTTAATTAGGCAGGCAATTGTGCAGTTAATTAGGTAGTTGATTAGGCAGACAATTAGGCAGGCAATTAGGCAGTTAATTAGGCAGGCAATAAGGCAGATAATTAAGCAGGCAATCAGGTTGTTTATTAGGAGGTCAATTAGGCAGGAAATTAGGCAGTTAATTAGGCAGTTAATTAGGCAGGCAATTAGACAGATAATTAGGCAGGCAATTGGGCATTTAATTAGGCAGTTTATTAGACAGGCAATTGTGCAGTTAATTAGGTATTTAATTAGGCGGGCAATTAGGCAGTTAATTAGGCATGCAATTAGGCAGATAATTAAGCAGGCAATCAGGTTGTTAATTAGGCAGGCAATTAGGCAGGCAATTAGGCAGGCAATAAGGCAGGCAATTAGGCAGGCAATTAGGCAGGCAATTAGGCAGGCAATTAGGCAGTTAATTAGGCAGTTAATTAGACAGGTAATTAGGCATTTAATTAAGCAGTTAATTAGGCAGGCAAATGTGCTGTTAATTAGGCAGGCAATTAAGCAGATAATAAGGCATTTAATTAGGCAGGCAATTAAGCAGATAATTAGGCAGGCAATTAAGCAGTTAATTAGGCAGGCAATAAGGCAGGCAATTAGGCAGTTAATTAGGCAGTTAATTAGGCAGGCAATTAGGCAGTTATTTAGGCGGTCAATTAGGCAGGCAATTAAACAGTTAATTAGGCAGTTAATTAGGCAGGCAATTAGGCAGTTAATTAGGCAGTTAATTAGACAGGCAATTAGGCAGTTAATTAGGTGGTCAATTAGGCAGGCAATTGGGTAGTTAATTAGGCAGTTAATTAGGCAGGCAATTGAGCAGTTATTAAGGCAGTTAATTATTCAGGCAATTAAGCAGATAATTAGGCGGTTAATTAGGCAGGCAATTAAGCATATAATTAGGCATGCAATTAGGCAGATAATAAGGCAGGCAATTAGGCAGTTGATTAGGCAGTCAATATTGCAGGCAATTAGGCAGTTATTTAGGCAGTTAATTAGGCAGGCAATTGGGCAGTTAATTAGGCAGTTAATTAGACAGGCAATTAGGCATTTAATTAGGCAGTTAATTAGGCAGGCAATTAAGCAGATAATTAGGCAGGCAATTAGGCAGGCAATTAAGCAGGCAATTAGGCAAGCAATTAGGCAGATATATGAGAATGCAATCAGGCAGTTAATTAGGCAGGCAATTAGGCAGGCACTTAGGCAGTTAATTAGGCAGGCAATTGGGCAGTTAATTAGGCAGTTAATTAGGCAGGCAATTGGGCAGTTAATTAGGCAGTTATATAGGCAGGCAATTAAGCAGATATATAGGCAGGCAATTAGGCAGGCAATTAGGCAGGTAATTAGGCAGATAATTAAGCAGGCAATTAGGCAGTTAATTAAGCGGTCAATTAGGCAGGCAATTGGGCAGTTAATTAGGCAGGCAATTAGGCAGGCACTTAGGCAGTTAATTAGGCAGGCAATTAGGCACATAATTAGGCAGGCAATTAGGCAGTTCATTAGGCAGGCAATTAGGCAGGCAATTAGGAAGTAAATTAGGCTGGCAATTAGGCAGGCAATTAAGCAGGCAATAAGGCAGGCAATAAGGCAGTTTATTAGTCAAGCAATTAGGCAGGCAATTAGGCAGGTAATATAGCAGGCAATTATGCAGTTATTAGGCAAGCAATTAGGCAAGCAGGCAATTAGGCAAGACGGCAAATATGCAGGCAATTAAGCAGTTAATTAGGCAGGCAGGCAATTTGGCAGGTAATTAGGCAGGCTATTAGGCAGTTAATTAGGCGGTCAATTAGGCAGGCAATTGGTCAGTTAATTAAGCAGTTAATTAGGCAGGCAATTGGGAAGTAATTAGGCAGTTAATTAGGCAGGCAATTAAGCAGATAGTAAGGCAGTTAATTAGGCAGCCAATTAAGCAGATCATTTGGCAGTCAATTATGCAGATAATTAAGCAGGCAATTAGGCAGTTAATTAGGCGGTCAATAAGGCAGGCATTTGGCAGTTAATTAGGCAGTTAATAAGGCAGGCAATTGGTTAGTTAATTAGGCAGGCAATTAAGCAGATAATTAGCAGGCAATTAGGCAGATAATTAAGCAGGAAATTAGGCAGTTAATTAGGCGGTCAATTAGGCAGGCAATTAGGCAGTTAATTAGGCGGTCAATTAGGCAGGCAATTAGGCAGTTAATTAGGCAGTTAATTAGGCTGGAAATTAAGCAGACTATTAGGCAGTTAATTAGGCAGGCAATTAAGCAGATGATTAGGCAGGCAATTAGGCAGATAATTAGGCAGTTAATTAGGCAGGCAATTAAGCAGATAATTAGGCAGGCAATTAGGCAGGCAATTAAGCAGGCAATTAGGTAGGCAATTAGGCAGATATATGAGAAGGCAATCAGGCAGTTAATTAGGCAGGCAATTAGGCAGGCACGTAGGCAGTTAATTAGGCAGGCAATTGGGCAGTTAATTAGGCAGTTAATTAGGCAGGCAATTGGGCAGTTAATTAGGCAGTTATATAGGCAGGCAATTAAGCAGATAAATAGGCAGGCAATTAGGCAGGCAATTAGGCAGGTAATTAGGCAGATAATTAAGCAGGCAATTAGGCAGTTAATTAAGCGGTCAATTAGGCAGGCAATTGGGCAGTTAATTAGGCAGGCAATTAGGCAGGCACTTAGGCAGTTAATTAGGCAGGCAATTAGGCACATAATAAGGCAGGCAATTAGGCAGTTAATTAGGCAGGCAATTAGGCAGGCAATTAGGAAGTAAATTAGGCTGGCAATTAGGCAGGCAATTAAGCAGGCAATAAGGCAGGCAATAAGGCAGTTTATTAGTCAAGCAATTAGGCAGGCAATTAGGCAGGTAATATAGCAGGCAATTATGCAGTTATTAGGCAAGCAATTAGGCAAGCAGGCAATTAGGCAAGCAGGCAAATATGCAGGCAATTAAGCAGTTTATTAGGCAGGCAGGCAATTTGGCAGGTAATTAGGCAGGCTATTAGGCAGTTAATTAGGCGGTCAATTAGGCAGGCAATTGGTCAGTTAATTAAGCAGTTAATTAGGCAGGCAATTGGAAAGTTAATTAGGCAGTTAATTAGGCAGGCAATTAAGCAGATAGTAAGGCAGTTAATTAGGCAGGCAATTAAGCAGATCATTTGGCAGTCAATTATGCAGATAATTAAGCAGGCAATTAGGCAGTTAATTAGGCGGTCAATAAGGCAGGCATTTGGCAGTTAATTAGGCAGTTAATAAGGCAGGCAATTGGTTAGTTAATTAGGCAGGCAATTAAGCAGATATTTAGGCATTTAATTAGGCAGGCAATTAAGCAGATAATTAGGCAGGCAATTAGGCAGATAATTAAGCAGGCAATTAGGCAGTTAATTAGGCGGTCAATTAGGCAGGCAATTAGGCAGTTAATTAGGCGGTCAATTAGGCTGGAAATTAAGCAGACTATTAGGCAGTTAATTAGGCAGGCAATTAAGCAGATGATTAGGCAGGCAATTAGGCAGATAATTAAGCAGGCAATTAGGCGGTCAATAAGGCAGGCAATTAGGCAGTTAATTAGGCAGTTAATTAGGCAGGCAATTGGGCAGTTAATTAGGCAGTTAATTAGACAGGCAAATTGGCATTTAATAAGGAAGTTAATTAGGCAGGAAATTAAGCAGATAATTAGGCAGGCATGTAGGCAGGCAATAAGGCAGGCAATTAGGCAGTTAATTAGGCAGGCAGTTAGGCAGGCACTTAGGCAGTTAATTAGGCAGTTAATTAGGCAGGCAATTGGGCAGTTAATTAGGCAGGTAATTGGGCAGGCAATAAGGCAGATAATTAGACAGGCAATTAGGCAGTTAATTAGGCAGGGTATTAAGCAGGCAATTAGGCAGGCACTTAGGCAGTTAACTAGGCAGTTAATTAGGCAGGCAATTAAGCAGATAATTAGGCAGTTTATTAGGCAGGCAATTAAGCAGATAATTAGGCAGGCAATTAGGCAGGCATTTAGGCAGGCAAATAGGCAGTTAATTAGGCAGGCAATTAGGCAGATATATGAGAAGGCAATCAGGCAGTTAATCAGGCAGGCAATTAGGCAGGCACTTAGGCAGTTAATTAGGCAGGCAATTAGGCAGTTAATAAGGCAGTTAATTAGGCAGGCAATTAGGCAGATACTTAGGCAGGCAATTAGGCTGGCAATTAGGCAGTCAATTAGGCAGTTAATTAGGCAGGCAATTAGGCAGATAATTAAGCAGGCAATTAGGCAGTTTATTAGGCGGTTAATTAGACAGGCAATTAGGCATTTAATTAGGCAGTTAATTAGACAGGCAAGTGTGCAGTTATTTAGGTAGTTAATTAGGCAGGCAATTAGGCAGGCAATTAGGCAGTTAATTAGGCAGGCAATTAGGCACATAATAAAACAGGCAATTAGGCAGTTAATTAGGCAGGCAATTTGGCAGGCAATTAGGAAGTAAATTAGGCTGGCAATTAGGCAGGCAATTAAGCAGGCAATAAGGCGGGCAATAAGGCAGTTTATTAGTCAAGCAATTAGGCAGGCAATTAGGCAGGTAATTTAGCAGGCAATTATGCAGTTATTAGGCAAGCAATTAGGCAAGCAGGCAATTAGGCAAGCAGGCAAATAAGCAGGCAATTAAGCAGTTAATTAGGCAGGCAGGCTATTTGGCAGGTTATTAGGCAGGCTATAAGGCAGTTAATTAGGCGGTCAATTAGGCAGGCAATTGGTCAGTTAATTAAGCAGTTAATTAGGCAGGCAATTAAGCATATAATTAGGCAGTTAATTAGGCAGGCAATTAAGCAGATGATTAGGCAGGCAATTAGGTAGATAATTAAGCAGGCAATTAGGCAGTTAATTAGGCGGTTATTAGGCAGGCAATTAGGCAGTTAATTAGGCAGTTTATTAGGCAGGCAATTATGCAGTAGATTAGGCGGTTAATTAGACAGGCAATTAGGCATTTAATTAGGCAGTTAATTAGGCAGGCAATTGTGCATTTAATAAGGTAGTTAATAAAGCAGGCAATTAGGCAGGCAATTAGGCATTTCATTAGGCAGGCAATAAGGCAGATAATTAAGCAGGCAATCAGGCAGTTAATTAGGCAGGCAATTAGGCAGACACTTAAGCAGTTAATTAGGCAGTGAATTAGGCAGGCAATTTGGCAGTTAATTAGGCAGTTAATTAGGCAGGTAATTAGGCAGGCAATTGGGCAGTTAATTAGGCACTTAATTAGGCAGGCAATTAAGCAGATAATTAGGCAGTTAATTAGGCCAGCAATTAAGCAGATATTTAGGCAGGCAATTAGGCAGATAATTAAGCAGGCAATTAGGCAGTTAATTAGGCGGTCAATTAGGCAGGCAATTGGGCAGTTAATCAGGCAGTTAATTAGGCAGGAAATTGGGCAGTTAATCAGGCAGTTAATTAGGCAGGCAATTAAGCAGATAATTAGGCAGTTAATTAGGCAGGCAATTAACCAGATAATTAGGCAGGCAATTAGGCAGATAATTAAGCAGGCAATTAGGCAGTTAATTAAAAGGTCAAAAATGCAGGCAATTAGGCATTTAATTAGGCAGTTAATTAGGCAGGCAATTGTGCAGTTAATTAGGCAGGCCATTGGGCAGGCAATAAGGCAGTTAATTAGACAGGCAATTAGGCAGGCAATTGGGAAGGCAATTAAGCAGGCAAATAGGTAGGCAATAAGGCAGTTTATTTGACAGGCATTTAGGCGGTAATTAGGTAGTAATTAGGCAAGCAATTAGGCAGGCAGGCAATTAGGCAGGAAGGCAATTAGGCAGACAACCATTAGGCAGGCAGGCAATTAGGCAGGCAATTAAGCAGTTTATTAGGAAGGCAGTAAAATTGGCAGGTAATAAGGCAGGCTATTAGGCAGGCTATTAGGCAGATAATTAGGCAGGCAATTAGGCAGGCAATTAGGCACCTAATTAGGCGGTCAATTAGGCCGGCAATTGGGCAGTTAATTATGCAGTTAATTAGGCAGGCAATTGGGCAGTTAATTAGGTAGTTAATTATGAAGGCAATTAGGCAGATATTTAAGCATTTAATTAGGCAGGCAATAAAGCAGATAATTAGGCAGGCACATAGGCAGATAATTAGGCAGGAAATTAGGCACATAATAAGGCAGGCAATTAGGCAGTTAATTAGGCAGGCAATTAGGCAGGCAATTAGGAAGTAAATTAAGCTGGCAATTAGGCATGCAATTAAGCAGGCAATTAGGCAGGCAATAAGGCAGTTTATTAGTCAAGCAATTATACAGGCAATTAGACAGGTAATTAAGCAGGCAATTATGCAGTTATTAGGCAAGGAATTAGGCAAGCAGGCTATTAGGCAAGCAGGCAAATAAGCAGGCAATTAAGCAGTTAATTAGGCAGGCAGGCAATTTGGCAGGTTATTAGGCAGGCTATTAGGCAGTTATTTAGGCGGTCAGTTAGGCAGGCAATTGGGCAGTTAATTAGGCAGTTAATTAGGCAGGCAATTGGGCAGTTAATTAGGCAGGCAATTAAGGAGATAATTAGGCAGTTAATTAGGCAGGCAATTAAGCAGATAATTAGGCAGTCAATTAGGCAGATAATTAAGCAGGCAATTAGGCAGTTAATTAGGCGGTCAATTAGGCAGGCAATTAGGCAGTTAATTAGAAAGGCAATTAGGCATTTAATTAGGGAGTTAATTAGGTAGGCAATTGTGCAGTTAATTAGGTAGTTAATTAGACAGGCAATTAGACATTTAATTAGGCCGTTAATTAGGCAGGCAAGTGTGCAGTTAATTAGGTAGTTAATTAGGCAGGCAATTAGGCAGGCAATTAGGCAGTTAATTTGCAGGCAATTAGGCAGATAATTAAGCAGGCAATCAGGCAGTTAATTAGGCAGGCAATTAGGCAGGCACTTAGGCAGTTAATTAGGCAGGCAATTAGGCACATAATAAGGCAGGCAATTAGGCAGTTAATTAGGCAGGCAATTAGGCAGGCAATTAGGAAGTAAATTAGGCTGGCAATTAGGCAGGCAATTAAGCAGGCAATAAGGCAGGAAATAAGGCAGTTTATTAGTCAAGCAATTAGGCAGGCAATTAGACAGGTAATTTTGCAGGCAATTATGCAGTTATTAGGCAAGCAATTAGGCAAGCAGGCAATTAGGCAAGCAGGCAAATAACCAGGCAATTAAGCAGTTAATTAGGCAGGCAGGCAATTTGGCAGGTAATTAGGCAGGCTATTAGGCAGTTAATTAGGCGGTCAATTAGGCAGGCAATTGGTCAGTTAATTATGCAGTTAATTAGGCAGGCAATTCGGCAGTTAATTAGGCAGTTAATTAGGCAGGCAATTAAGCAGATAATTAGGCAGTTAATTAGGCGGGCAATTAAGCAGATAATTTGGCAGTCAATTAGGCAGATAATTAAGCAGGCAATTAGGCAGTTATTAGGCAGTTAATTAGGCAGGCAATTGGGCAGTTAATTAGGCAGGCAATTAGGAAATAATTAGGCATTTAATTAGGCAGGCAATTAAGCAGATAATTAGGCAGGCAATTAGGCAGATAATTAAGCAGGCAATTAGGCAGTTAATTAGGCGGTCAATTAGGCAGGCAATTAGGCAGTTAATTAGGCAGTTAATTAGGCAGGCAATTAGGCAGATAATTAGGCAGTTAATTAGACAGGTAATTAGGCATTTAATTAAGCAGTTAATTAGGCAGGCAAATGTGCAGTTAATTAGGCAGGCAATTAAGCAGATAATTAGGCATTTAATTAGGCAGGCAATTAAGCAGATAATTAGGCAGGCAATTAGGCAGTTAATTAGGCGGTCAATTAGGCAGGCAATTAGGCAGTTAATTAGGCAGTAAATTAGGCAGGCAATTGGGCAGTTAATTAGGCAGTTAATTAGACAGGTAGTTAGGCATTTAATTAAGCAGTTAATTAGGCAGGCAATTAAGCAGTAATTAGGCAGGCAATTGAGCAGATAATTAGGCATTTAATTAGGCACGCAATTAAGCAGATAATAAGGCAGGCAATTAGGCAGATAATTAAGCAGGCAATTAGGCAGTTAATTAGGCGGTCAATTAGGCAGGCAATTAGTCAGTTAACTAGGCAGTTAATTAGGCAGGCATTTGGGCAGTTAATTAGGCAGTTAATTAAGCAAGCAATTGGGCAGTTAATTAGGCAGTTTATTAGGCAGGCAATTAAGCAGATAATTAGGCAGGCAATTAGGCAGGCATTTAGGCAGGCAAATAGGCAGTTAATTAGGCAGGCAATTAGGCAGATATATGAGAAGGCAATCAGGCAGTTAATCAGGCAGGCAATTAGGCAGGCACTTAGGCAGTTAATTAGGCAGGCAATTAGGCAGTTAATAAGGCAGTTAATTAGGCAGGCAATTAGGCAGATAATTAGGCAGGCAATTAGGCTGGCAATTAGGCAGTCAATTAGGCAGTTAATTAGGCAGGCAATTAGGCAGATAATTAAGCAGGCAATTAGGCAGTTAATTAGGCGTTTAATTAGACAGGCAATTAGGCATTTAATTAGGCAGTTAATTAGGCAGGCAAGTGTGCAGTTAATTAGGTAGTTAATTAGGCAGGCAATTAGGCAGGCAATTAGGCAGTTAATTAGGCAGGCAATTAGGCACATAATAAAACAGGCAATTAGGCAGTTAATTAGGCAGGCAATTTGGCAGGCAATTAGGAAGTAAATTAGGCTGGCAATTAGGCAGGCAATTAAGCAGGCAATAAGGCAGGCAATAAGGCAGGCAATAAGGCAGTTTATTAGTCAAGCAATTAGGCAGGCAATTAGGCAGGTAATTTAGCAGGCAATTATGCAGTTATTAGGAAAGCAATTAGGCAAGCAGGCAATTAGGCAAGCAGGCAAATAAGCAGGTAATTAAGCAGTTAATTTGGCAGGTAATTAGGCAGGCTATTAGGCAGTTAATTAGGCGGTCAATTAGGCAGGCAATTGGTCAGTTAATTAGGCAGTTAATTAGGCAGGCAATTAAGCATATAATTAGGCGGTTAATTAGACAGGCAATTAGGCAGGCATTTAGGCAGATAATTAAGCAGGCAATTAGGCAGTTAATTAGGCGGTTAATTAGACAGGCAATTAGGCATTTAATTAGGCAGTTAATTAGACAGGCAAGTGTGCAGTTATTTAGGTAGTTAATTAGGCAGGCAATTACGCAGGCAACTAGGCAGTTAATTAGGCAGGCAATTAGGCACATAATAAAACAGGCAATTAGGCAGTTAATTAGGCAGGCAATTTGGCAGGCAATTAGGAAGTAAATTAGGCTGGCAATTAGGCAGGCAATTAAGCAGGCAAAAGGCGGGCAATAAGGCAGTTTATTTTCAAGCAATTAGGCAGGCAATTAGGCACGTAATTTAGCAGGCAATTATGCAGTTATTAGGCAAGCAATTAGGCAAGCAGGCAATTAGGCAAGCAGGCAAATAAGCAGGCAATTAAGCAGTTAATTAGGCAGGCAGGCTATTTGGCAGGTAATTAGGCAGGCTATTAGGCAGTTAATTAGGCGGTCAATTAGGCAGGCAATTGGTCAGTTAATTAAGCAGTTAATTAGGCAGGCAATTAAGCATATAATTAGGCAGTTAATTAGGCAGGCAATTAAGCAGATGATTAGGCAGTTAATTAGGCAGGCAATTAAGCAGATGATTAGGCAGTTAATTAGGCGGTTATTAGGCAGGCAATTAGGCAGTTAATTAGGCAGTTAATTAGGCAGGCAATGGGGGAGTAGATTAGGCGGTTAATTAGACAGGCAATTAGGCATTTAATTAGGCAGTTAATTAGGCAGGCAATTGTGCATTTAATAAGGTAGTTAATAAGGCAGGCAATTGGGCAGTTAATTAGGCACTTAATTAGGCAGGCAATTAAGCAGATAATTAGGCAGTTAATTAGGCCTAAATTAAGCAGATATTTAGGCAGGCAATTAGGCAGATAATTAAGCAGGCAATTAGGCAGTTAATTAGGCGGTCAATTAGGCAGGCAATTGGGCAGTTAATTAGGCAGTTAATTAGGCAGGAAATTGGGCAGTTAATTAGGCAGTTAATTAGGCAGGCAATTAAGCAGATAATTAGGCAGTTAATTAGGCAGGCAATTAACCAGATAATTAGGCAGGCAATTAGGCAGATAATTAAGCAGGCAATTAGGCAGTTAATTAAAAGGTCAATTAGGCAGGCAATTAGGCATTTAATAAGGCAGTTAATTAGGCAGGCAATTGTGCAGTTAATTAGGCAGGCCATTGGGCAGGCAATAAGGCAGTTAATTAGACAGGCAATTAGGCAGGCAATTGGGAAGGCAATTAAGCAGGCAAATAGGCAGGCAATAAAGCAGTTAATTTGACAGGCATTTAGGCATGTAATTAGGTAGTAATTAGGCAAGCAATTAGGCAGGCAGGCAATTAGGCAGGCAGGCAATTAGGCAGACAGGCAATTAGGCAGGCAGGCAATTAGGCAGGCAATTAAGCAGTTTATTAGGAAGGCAGTCAATTTGGCAGGTAATAAGGCAGGCAATTAGGCAGGCTATTAGGCAGATGATTAGGCAGGCAATTAGGCACCTAATTAGCCGGTCAATTAGGCCGGCATTTGGGCAGTTAATTATGCAGTTAATTAGGCAGGCAATTGGGCAGTTAATTAGGCAGTTAATTAGGAAGGCAATTAGGCAGATATTTAGGCATTTAATTAGGCAGGCAATAAAGCAGATAATTAGGCAGGCACATAGGCAGTTAATTAGGCAGGAAATTAGGCACATAGTAAGGCAGGCAATTATGCAGTTAATTAGGCAGGCAATTAGGCAGGCAATTAGGAAGTAAATTAAGCTGGCAATTAGGCAGGCAATTAAGCAGGCAATTAGGCAGGCAATAAGGCAGTTTATTAGTCAAGCAATTATACAGGCAATTAGGCAGGTAATTAAGCAGGCAATTATGCAGTTATTAGGCAAGGAATTATTCAAGCAGGCTATTAGGCAAGCAGGCAAATAAGCAGGCAATTAAGCAGTTAATTAGGCAGGCAGGCAATTTGGCAGGTTATTAGGCAGGCTATTAGGCAGTTATTTAGGCGGTCAGTTAGGCAGGCAATTGGGCAGTTAATTAGGCAGTTAATTAGGCAGGCAATTGGGCAGTTAATTAGGCAGGCAATTAAGCAGATAATTAGGCAGTTAATTAGGCAGGCAATTAAGCAGATAATTAGGCAGTCAATAAGGCAGATAATTAAGCAGGCAATTAGGCAGTAAATTAGGCGGTCAATTAGGCAGGCAATTAGGAAGTTAATTAGGAAGGCAATTAGGCATTTTATTAGGGAGTTAATTAGGTAGGCAATTGTGCAGTTAATTAGGTAGTTAATTAGACAGGCAATTAGACATTTAATTAGGCCGTAAATTAGGCAGGCAAGTGTGCAGTTAATTAGGTAGTTAATTAGGCAGGCAATTAGGCAGGCAATTAGGCAAATAATTTGCAGGCAATTAGGCAGATAATTAAGCAGGCAATCAGGCAGTTAATTAGGCAGGCAATTAGGCAAGCACTTAGGCAGTTAATTAGGCAGGCAATTAGGCACATAATAAGGCAGGCAATTAGGCAGTTAATTAGGCAGGCAATTAGGCAGGCAATTAGGAAGTAAATTAGGCTGGCAATTAGGCAGGCAATTAAGCAGGCAATAAGGCAGGAAATAAGGCAGTTTATTAGTCAAGCAATTAGGCAGGCAATTAGACAGGTAATTTTGCAGGCAATTATGCAGTTATTAGGCAAGCAATTAGGCAAGCAGGCAATTAGGCAAGCAGGCAAATAACCAGGCAATTAAGCAGTTAATTAGGCAGGCAGGCAATTTGGCAGGTAATTAGTCAGGCTATTAGGCAGTTAATTAGGCGGTCAATTAGGCAGGCAATTGGTCAGTTAATTATGCAGTTAATTAGGCAGGCAATTCGGCAGTTAATTAGGCAGTTAATTAGGCAGGCAATTAAGCAGATAATTAGGCAGTTAATTAGGCGGGCAATTAAGCAGATAATTTGGCAGTCAATTAGGCAGATAATTAAGCAGGCAATTAGGCAGTTAATTAGGCGGTCAATTAGGCAGGCAATTAGGCAGTTAATTAGGCAGTTAATTAGGCAGGCAATTAGGCAGTTAATTAGGCAGTTAATTAGACAGGTAATTAGGCATTTAATTAAGCAGTTAATTAGGCAGGCAAATGTGCAGTTAATTAGGCAGGCAATTAAGCAGATAATTAGGCATTTAATTAGGCAGGCAATTAAGCAGATAATTAGGCAGGCAATTAGGCAGTTAATTAGGCGGTCAATTAGGCAGGCAATTAGGCAGTTAATTAGGCAGTAAATTAGGCAGGCAATTGGGCAGTTAATTAGGCAGTTAATTAGACAGGTAGTTAGGCATTTAATTAAGCAGTTAATTAGGCAGGCAATTAAGCAGTAATTAGGCAGTTAATTAGACAGGTAATTAGGCATTTAATTAAGCAGTTAATTAGGCAGGCAAATGTGCAGTTAATTAGGCAGGCAATTAAGCAGATAATTAGGCATTTAATTAGGCAGCCAATTAAGCAGATAATTAGGCAGGCAATTAGGCAGTTAATTAGGCGGTCAATTAGGCAGGCAATTAGGCAGTTAATTAGGCAGTAAATTAGGCAGGCAATTGGGCAGTTAATTAGGCAGTTAATTAGACAGGTAGTTAGGCATTTAATTAAGCAGTTAATTAGGCAGGCAATTAAGCAGTAATTAGGCAGGCAATTGAGCAGATAATTAGGCATTTAATTAGGCACACAATTAAGCAGATAATAAGGCAGGCAATTAGGCAGATAATTAAGCAGGCAATTAGGCAGTTAATTAGGCGGTCAATTAGGCAGGCAATTAGGCAGTTAATTAGGCAGTTAATTAGGCAGGCAATTAGGCAGTTAATTAGGCAGTTAATTAGACAGGTAATTAGGCATTTAATTAAGCAGTTAATTAGGCAGGCAAATGTGCAGTTAATTAGGCAGGCAATTAAGCAGATAATTAGGCATTTAATTAGGCAGGCAATTAAGCAGATAATTAGGCAGGTAATTAGGCAGTTAATTAGGCGGTCAATTAGGCAGGCAATTAGGCAGTTAATTAGGCAGTAAATTAGGCAGGCAATTGGGCAGTTAATTAGGCAGTTAATTAGACAGGTAGTTAGGCATTTAATTAAGCAGTTAATTAGGCAGGCAATTAAGCAGTAATTAGGCAGGCAATTGAGCAGATAATTAGGCATTTAATTAGGCACACAATTAAGCAGATAATAAGGCAAGCAATTAGGCAGATAATTAAGCAGGCAATTAGGCAGTTAATTAGGCGGTCAATTAGGCAGGCAATTAGTCAGTTAATTATGCAGTTTATTAGGCCGGCAATTAGACGGTTAATTAGGCAGGCAATTGGGCAGTTAATTAGGCAGGTAATTGGGCAGGCAATAAGGCAGATAATTAGACAGGCAATTAGGCAGTTAATTAGGCAGGGTATTAAGCAGGCAACTAGGCAGGCACTTAGGCAGTTAACTAGGCAGTTAATTAGGCAGGCATTTGGGCAGTTAATTAGGCAGTTAATTAAGCAAGCAATTGGGCAGTTAATTAGGCAGTTTATTAGGCAGGCAATTAAGCAGATAATAAGGCAGGCAATTAGGCAGGCATTTAGGCAGGCAAATAGGCAGTTAATTAGGCAGGCAATTAGGCAGATATATGAGAAGGCAATCAGGCAGTTAATCAGGCAGGCAATTAGGCAGGCACTTAGGCAGTTAATTATGCAGGCAATTAGGCAGTTAATAAGGCAGTTAATTAGGCAGGCAATTAGGCAGATAATTAGGCAGGCAATTAGGCTGGCAATTAGGCAGTCAATTAGGCAGTTAATTAGGCAGGCAATTAGGCAGATAATTAAGCAGGCAATTAGGCAGTTAATTAGGCGTTTAATTAGACAGGCAATTAGGCATTTAATTAGGCAGTTAATTAGGCAGGCAAGTGTGCAGTTAATTAGGTAGTTAATTAGGCAGGCAATTAGGCAGGCAATTAGGCAGTTAATTAGGCAGGCAATTAGGCACATAATAAAACAGGCAATTAGGCAGTTAATTAGGCAGGCAATTTGGCAGGCAATTAGGAAGTAAATTAGGCTGGCAATTAGGCAGGCAATTAAGCAGGCAATAAGGCAGGCAATAAGGCAGGCAATAAGGCAGTTTATTAGTCAAGCAATTAGGCAGGCAATTAGGCAGGTAATTTAGCAGGCAATTATGCAGTTATTAGGAAAGCAATTAGGCAAGCAGGCAATTAGGCAAGCAGGCAAATAAGCAGGCAATTAAGCAGTTAATTAGGCAGGCAGGCTATTTGGCAGGTAATTAGGCAGGCTATTAGGCAGTTAATTAGGCGGTCAATTAGGCAGGCAATTAGGCTGGCATTTAGGCAGTCAATTAGGCAGTTAATTAGGCAGGCATTTAGGCAGATAATTAAGCAGGCAATTAGGCAGTTAATTAGGCGGTTAATTAGACAGGCAATTAGGCATTTAATTAGGCAGTTAATTAGACAGGCAAGTGTGCAGTTATTTAGGTAGTTAATTAGGCAGGCAATTAGGCAGGCAACTAGGCAGTTAATTAGGCAGGCAATTAGGCACATAATAAAACAGGCAATTAGGCAGTTAATTAGGCAGGCAATTTGGCAGGCAATTAGGAAGTAAATTAGGCTGGCAATTAGGCAGGCAATTAAGCAGGCAATAAGGCAGGCAATAAGGCAGTTTATTAGTCAAGCAATTAGGCAGGCAATTAGGCAGGTAATTTAGCAGGCAATTATGCAGTTATTAGGCAAGCAATTAGGCAAGCAGGCAATTAGGCAAGCAGGTAAATAAGCAGGCAATTAAGCAGTTAATTAGGCAGGCAGGCTATTTGGCAGGTAATTAGGCAGGCTATTAGGCAGTTAATTAGGCGGTCAATTAGGCAGGCAATTGGTCAGTTAATTAAGCAGTTAATTAGACAGGCAAGTGTGCAGTTATTTAGGTAGTTAATTAGGCAGGCAATTAGGCAGGCAACTAGGCAGTTAATTAGGCAGGCAATTAGGCACATAGTAAAACAGGCAATTAGGCAGTTAATTAGGCAGGCAATTTGGCAGGCAATTAGGAAGTAAATTAGGCTGGCAATTAGGCAGGCAATTAAGCAGGCAATAAGGCGGGCAATAAGGCAGTTTATTAGTCAAGCAATTAGGCAGGCAATTAGGCAGGTAATTTAGCAGGCAATTATGCAGTTATTAGGCAAGCAATTAGGCAAGCAGGCAATAAGGCAAGCAGGCAAATAAGCAGGCAATTAAGCAGTTAATTAGGCAGGCTATTTGGCAGGTAATTAGGCAGGCTATTAGGCAGTTAATTAGGCGGTCAATTAGGCAGGCAATTGGTCAGTTAATTAAGCAGTTAATTAGGCAGGCAATTAAGCATATAATTAGGCAGTTAATTAGGCAGGCAATTAAGCAGATGATTAGGCAGTTAATTAGGCAGGCAATTAACCAGATAATTAGGCAGGCGATTAGGCAAATAATTAAGCAGGCAATTAGGCAGTTAATTAGGCGGTCAATTAGGCAGGCAATTGGTCAGTTAATTAAGCAGTTAATTAGGCAGGCAATTAGGCAGTTAATTAGGCAGTTAATTAGGCAGGCAATTGGGCAGTAGATTAGGCGGTTAATTAGACAGGCAATTAGGCATTTAATTAGGCAGTTAATTAGGCAGGCAATTGTGCATTTAATAAGGTAGTTAATAAGGCAGGCAATTAGGCAGGCAATTAGGCATTTCATTAGGCAGGCAATAAGGCAGATAATTAAGCAGGCAATCAGGCAGTTAATTAGGCAGGCAATTAGGCAGACACTTAAGCAGTTAATTAGGCAGTGAATTAGGCAGGCAATTTGGCAGTTAATTAGGCAGTTAATTAGGCAGGTAATTAGGCAGGCAATTGGGCAGTTAATTAGGCACTTAATTAGGCAGGCAATTAAGCAGATAATTAGGCAGTTAATTAGGCCATCAATTAAGCAGATATTTAGGCAGGCAATTAGGCAGATAATTAAGCAGGCAATTAGGCAGTTAATTAGGCGGTCAATTAGGCAGGCAATTGGGCAGTTAATTAGGCAGTTAATTAGGCAGGAAATTGGGCAGTTAATTAGGCAGTTAATTAGGCAGGCAATTAAGCAGATAATTAGGCAGTTAATTAGGCAGGCAATTAACCAGATAATTAGGCAGGCGATTAGGCAAATAATTAAGCAGGCAATTAGGCAGTTAATTAAAAGGTCAATTAGGCAGGCAATTAGGCATTTAATTAGGCAGTTAATTAGGCAGGCAATTGTGCAGTTAATTAGGCAGGCCATTGGGCAGGCAATAAGGCAGTTAATTAGACAGGCAATTAGTCAGGCAATTGGGAAGGCAATTAAGCAGGCAAATAGGCAGGCACAAAGGCAGTTAATTTGACAGGCATTTAGGCAGGTAATTAGGTAGTAATTAGGCAAGCAATTAGGCAGGCAGGCAATTAGGCAGGCAGGCAATTAGGCATACAGGCAATTAGGCAGGCAGGCAATTAGGCAGGCAATTAAGCAGTTTATTAGGAAGGCAGTCAATTTAGCAGGTAATAAGGCAGGCAATTAGGCAGGCTATTAGGCAGATGATTAGGCAGGCAATTAAGCAGGCAATTAGGCACCTAATTAGGCGGTTAATTAGGCCGGCAATTGGGCAGTTAATTATGCAGTTAATTAGGCAGGCAATTGGGCAGTTAATTAGGCAGTTAATTAAGGTGGCAATTAGGCAGATATTTAGGCATTTAATTAGGCAGGCAATAAAGCAGATAATTAGGCAGGCACATAGGCAGTTAATTAGGCAGGAAATTAGGCACATAGTAAGGCAGGCAATTAGGCAGTTAATTAGGCAGGCAATTAGGCAGGCAATTAGGAAGTAAATTAAGCTGGCAATTAGGCAGGCAATTAAGCAGGCAATTAGGCATGCAATAAGGCAGTTTATTAGTCAAGCAATTATACAGGCAATTAGGCAGGTAATTGAGCAGGCAATTATGCAGTTATTAGGCAAGGAATTAGGCAAGCAGGCTATTAGGCAAGCAGGCAAATAAGCAGGCAATTAAGCAGTTAATTAGGCAGGCAGGCAATTTGGCAGGTTATTAGGCAGGCTATTAGGCAGTTATTTAGGCGGTCAGTTAGGCAGGCATTTGGGCAGTTAATTAGGCAGTTAATTAGGCAGGCAATTGGGCAGTTAATTAGGCAGGCAATTAAGCAGATAATTAGGAGGTTAATTAGGCAGGCAATTAAGCAGATAATTAGGCAGTCAATTAGGCAGATAATTAAGCAGGCAATTAGGCAGTAAATTAGGCGGTCAATTAGGCAGGCAATTAGGCAGTTAATTAGGCAGGCAATTAGGCATTTAATTAGGGAGTTAATTAGACAGGCAATTGTGCAGTTAATTAGGTAGTTAATTAGACAGGCAATTAGACATTGAATTAGGCCGTTAATTAGGCAGGCAAGTGTGCAGTTAATTAGGTAGTTAATTAGGCAGGCAATTAGGAAGGCAATTAGGCAGTTAATTTGCAGGCAATTAGGCAGATAATTAAGCAGGCAATCAGGCAGTTAATTAGGCAGGCAATTAGGCAGGCACTTAGGCAGTTAATTAGGCAGGCAATTAGGCACATAATAAGGCAGGCATTTAGGCAGTTAATTAGGCAGGCAATTAGGCAGGCAATTAGGAAGTAAATTAGGCTGGCAATTAGGCAGGCAATTAAGCAGGCAATAAGGCAGGAAATAAGGCAGTTTATTAGTCAAGCAATTAGGCAGGCAATTAGACAGGTAATTTTGCAGGCAATTATGCAGTTATTAGGCAAGCAATTAGGCAAGCAGGCAATTAGGCAAGCAGGCAAATAACCAGGCAATTAAGCAGTTAATTAGGCAGGCAGGCAATTTGGCAGGTAATTAGGCAGGCTATTAGGCAGTTAATTAGGCGGTCAATTAGGCAGGCAATTGGTCAGTTAATTATGCAGTTAATTAGGCAGGCAATTCGGCAGTTAATTAGGCAGTTAATTAGGCAGGCAATTAAGCAGATAATTAGGCAGTTAATTAGGCGGGCAATTAAGCAGATAATTTGGCAGTCAATTAGGCAGATAATTAAGCAGGCAATTAGGCAGTTAATTAGGCGGTCAATTAGGCAGGCATTTGGCAGTTAATTAGGCAGGTAATTAGGCAGGCAATTGGGCAGTTAATTAGGCAGGCAATTAGGAAATAATTAGGCATTTAATTAGGCAGGCAATTAAGCAGATAATTAGGCAGGCAATTAGGCAGATAATTAAGCAGGCAATTAGGCAGTTAATTAGGCGGTCAATTAGGCAGGCAATTAGGCAGTTAATTAGGCAGTTAATTAGGCAGGCAATTAGGCAGTTAATTAGGCAGTTAATTAGACAGGTAATTATGCATTTAATTAAGCAGTTAATTAGGCAGGCAAATGTGCAGTTAATTAGGCAGGCAATTAAGCAGATAATTAGGCATTTAATTAGGCAGGCAATTAAGCAAATAATTAGGCAGGCAATTAGGCAGTTAATTAGGCGGTCAATTAGGCAGGCAATTAGGCAGTTAATTAGGCAGTAAATTAGGCAGGCAATTGGGCAGTTAATTAGGCAGTTAATTAGACAGGTAGTTAGGCATTTAATTAAGCAGTTAATTAGGCAGGCAATTAAGCAGTAATTAGGCAGGCAATTGAGCAGATAATTAGGCATTTAATTAGGCACGCAATTAAGCAGATAATAAGGCAGGCAATTAGGCAGATAATTAAGCAGGCAATTAGGCAGTTAATTAGGCGGTCAATTAGGCAGGCAATTAGTCAGTTAATTATGCAGTTTATTAGGCCGGCAATTAGACGGTTAATAAGGCGGTTAATTAGACAGGCAATTTGGCATTTAATTAGGCATTTAATTAGGCAAGCAATTGTGCAGTTAATTAGGTAGTAATTTAGGCAGGCAAATAGGCAGGAAGGCAATTAGGCAGGCAGGCAATTAGGAAGGCAATTAAGCAGTTTATTAGGAAAGCAGGCTATTTGGCCGGTAATTAGGCAGGCAATTAGGCAGGCTATTTGGAAAACAATTAGGCAGGCAATTAGGCAGTTAATAAGGCGGTCAAATTGTCAGGGAATTAGGCAGTTAATTAGGCAGTTATTTAGGCAGGCAATTAGGCAGTTAATTAGGCGGTTAATTAGACAGGAAATTAGGCATTTAATTAGGCAGTTAATTAGGCAGGCAATTGTGCAGTTTATTAGGTATTTAATTAGGCGGGCAATTAGGCAGTTAAATAGGCAGGCAATCAGGCAGGCAATTAGGCAGGCAATTAGGCAGGCAATTAGGCAGGCAATTAGGCAGGCAATTAGGCAGTTAATTAGGCAGGCAATTAGGCAGATAATTAAGCAGGCAATTAGGCAGTAAATTAAGCAGTCAATTAGGCAGGCAATTAAACAGTTAATTAGGCAGTTAATTGGGCAGTTAATTAGGCAGTTATATAGGCAGGCAATTAAGCAGATAATTAGGCAGGCAATAAGGCAGGCAATTAGGCAGTTAATTAGGCGGTCAATTAGGCAGGCAATTAGGCAGTTAATTAGGCAGTTAATTAGACAGGTAATTAGGCATTTAATTAAGCAGTTAATTAGGCAGGCAAATGTGCAGTTAATTAGGCAGGCAATTAAGCAGATAATTAGGCATTTAATTAGGCAGCCAATTAAGCAGATAATTAGGCAGGCAATTAGGCAGTTAATTAGGCGGTCAATTAGGCAGGCAATTAGGCAGTTAATTAGGCAGTAAATTAGGCAGGCAATTGGGCAGGTAATTAGGCAGTTAATTAGACAGGTAGTTAGGCATTTAATTAAGCAGTTAATTAGGCAGGTAATTAAGCAGTAATTAGGCAGGCAATTGAGCAGATAATTAGGCATTTAATTAGGCACACAATTAAGCAGATAATAAGGCAGGCAATTAGGCAGATAATTAAGCAGGCAATTAGGCAGTTAATTAGGCGGTCAATTAGGCAGGCAATTAGTCAGTTAATTATGCTGTTTATTATGCCGGCAATTAGACGGTTAATAAGGCGGTTAATTAGGCAGGCAATTGGGCAGTTAATTAGGCAGGTAATTGGGCAGGCAATAAGGCAGATAATTAGACAGGCAATTAGGCAGTTAATTAGGCAGGGTATTAAGCAGGCAATTAGGCAGGCACTTAGGCAGTTAACTAGGCAGTTAATTAGGCAGGCATTTGGGCAGTTAATTAGGCAGTTAATTAAGCAAGCAATTGGGCAGTTAATTAGGCAGTTTATTAGGCAGGCAATTAAGCAGATAATTAGGCAGGCAATTAGGCAGGCATTTAGGCAGGCAAATAGGCAGTTAATTAGGCAGGCAATTAGGCAGATATATGAGAAGGCAATCAGGCAGTTAATCAGGCAGGCAATTAGGCAGGCACTTAGGCAGTTAATTATGCAGGCAATTAGGCAGTTAATAAGGCAGTTAATTAGGCAGGCAATTAGGCAGATAATTAGGCAGGCAATTAGGCTGGCAATTAGGCAGTCAATTAGGCAGTTAATTAGGCAGGCAATTAGGCAGATACTTAAGCAGGCAATTAGGCAGTTAATTAGGCGTTTAATTAGACAGGCAATTAGGCATTTAATTAGGCAGTTAATTAGGCAGGCAAGTGTGCAGTTAATTAGGTAGTTAATTAGGCAGGCAATTAGGCAGGCAATTAGGCAGTTAATTAGGCAGGCAATTAGGCAGGCTATTATGCAGTTAATTAAGCATGCAATAAGGCGAGCAAGCAATTAAGCTGTTAATTAGGCAGGCAGGCAATTTGGCAGGTAATTAGGCAGGCTATTAGGCAGGCTATTAGGCAGTAAATTAGGCGGTCAATTAGGCAGGCATTCAGGTAGTTAATTAGGCAGTTTATTAGGCAGGCAGGCAATTTGGCAGGTAATTAGGCAGGAAATTAGGCAGGCTATTAGGCATATAATAAGGCAGGCAATTAGGCAGTTAATTAGGCGGTCAATAAGGCAATCAATTCGACACATAATTAGGCAGGCAATTAGGCAGGCAATTAGGCAGATTATTAAGCAGTTAATTAGGCAGGCAATTAAGCAGATAATTAGGCAGGTAATTGGGCAGGCAATAAGGCAGATAATTAGACAGGCAATTAGGCAGTTAATTAGGCGGTCAATTAGGCAGGCAATTAGGCAGTTAATTAGGCAGTTAATTAGGCAGGCAATTGGGCAGTTAATTAGGCAGTTAATTAGACAGGCAATTAGGCAGTTAATTAGGCGTTCAATTTGGCAGTCAATTAGGCAGTTAATTAGGCGGTTAATTAACAGGCAATTAGGCAGTTAATTAGGCAGTTAATTAGGCGTTTAATTAGGCAGGCAATTAAGCAGATGATTAGGCAGGCAATTAGGCAGATAATTAAGCAGGAAATTAGGCAGTTAATTAGGCGGTCAATAAGGCAGGCAATTGGGCAGTTAATTAGGCAGTTAATTAGGCAGGCAATTGGGCATTTAATTAGGCAGTTAATTAGACAGGCAAATAGGCATTTAATAAGGAAGTTAATAAGGCAGGAAATTAAGCAGATAATTAGGCAGGCATGTAGGCAGGCAATTAGGCAGGCAATTAGGCAGTTAATTAGGCAGGCAATTAGGCAGGCACTTAGGCAGTTAATAAGGCAGGCAATTGAGCAGTTAATTAGGCAGGTAATTGGGCAGGCAATAAGGCAGATAATTAGACAGGCAATTATGCAGTTAATTAGGCAGGGTATTAAGCAGGCAATTAGGCAGGCACTTAGGCAGTTAATAAGGCAGTTAATTAGGCAGGCAATTGGGCAGTTAATCAGACAGTTAATTAAACAGGCAATTGGGCAGTTTATTAGGCATTTTATTAGGCAGGCAATTAAGCAGATAATTAGGCAGGCAATTAGGAAGGCATTTAGGCAGGCAAATAGGCAGTTAATTAAGCAGGCAATTAGACAGATATATGAGAAGGCAATCAGGCAGTTAATCAGGCAGGCAATTAGGAAGGCACTTAGGCAGTTAATTAGGCAGGCAATTAGGCAGTAAATAAGGCAGTTAATTAGGCAGGCAATTAGGCAGATAATTAGGCAGGCAATTAGGCTGGCAATTAGGCAGTCAATTAGGCAGGCAATTAGGCAGATAATTAAGCAGGCAATTAGGCAGTTAATTACGCGGTCAATTAGGCAGGCAGTTGGGCAGTTAATTAGGCAGGTAATTAGGCAGGCAATTGGGCAGTTAATTAGGCAGTTAATTAGGCAGTTAATTAGGCAGGCAATTAAGCAGATGATTAGGCAGGCAATTAGGCAGATAATTAAGCAGGCAATTAGACAGTTAATTAGGCGGTTAATTAGGCAGGCAATTAGGCAGTTAATTAGGCAGTTAATTAGGCAGGCAATTAGGCAGTTAATTAGGCGGTTAATTAGACAGGCAATTAGACATTTAATTAGGCAGTTAATTAGGCAGGCAATTGTGAATTTAATAAGGTAGTTAATAAGGCAGGCAATTAGGCATTTAATTAGGCAGGCAATAAGGCAGATAATTAAGCAGGCAATCAGGCAGTTAATTAGGCAGGCAATTAAGCAGTTTATTAGGCAAGCAGGCAATTTGGCAGGTAATTAGGCAAGCAATTAGGCAGGCTATTAGGCATACAATAAGGCAGGCAATTAGGCAGTTAATTAGGCGGTCATTTTGTCAGGGAATTAGGCAGTTAATTAGGCAGTTAATTAGGCAGGCAATTAGGCGGTTAATTAGACAGGAAATTAGGCATTTAATTAGGCAGTTAATTAGGCAGGCAATTATGCAGTTAGTTAGGTATTTAATTAGGCGGGCAATTAGGCAGTTAATTAGGCAGGCAATTAGGCAGATAATTAAGCAGGCAATCAGGCAGTTAATTAGGCAGGCAATTAGGCAGGCAATTAGGCAGGCAATTAGGCAGGCAATTAAGCAGGCAATTAGGCAGGCAATTAGGCAGGCAATTAGGCAGTTATTTAGGCAGTTAATTAGAAAGGTAATTAGGTATTTAATTAAGCAGTTAATTAGGCAGGCAAATGTGCAGTTAATTAGGCAGGCAATTGGGCAGTTAATTAGGCAGTTAATTAGGCAGGCAATTAGGCAGTTAATTAGGCGGTCAATTAGGCAGGCAATTAAACAGTTAATTGGGCAGTTTATTAGGCAGGCAATTGGGAAGTTAATTAGGCAGTTAATTAGACAGTTAATTAGGCAGTTAATTAGGTGGTCAATTAGGCAGGCAATTAGGCAGTTAATTAGGCAGTAAATTAGGCAGGCAATTGAGCAGTTATTAAGACAGTTAATTATTCAGGCAATTAAGCAGATAATTAGGCAGTAATTTAGGCAGGCAATTAAGCAGATAATTAGGCAGGCAATAAGGCAGAAAATTAAGCAGGCAATTAGGAAGTTGATTAGGCAGTCAATATGGCAGGCAATTAGGCAGTTAATTAGGCAGTTAATTAGGCAGTTAATTAGGCAGGCAATTGGGCAGTTAATTAGGCAGTTAATTAGACAGGCAACTAGGCATTTAATTAGGCAGGCAATTAAGCAGATAATTAGGCAGGCAATTAGGCAGGCAATTAAGCAGGCAATTAGGCAGGCAATTATGCAGATATATGAGAAGGCAGTCAGGCAGTTAATTAGGCAGGCAATTAGGCAGGCACTTAGGCAGTTAATTAGGCAGGCAATTGGCCAGTTATTTAGGCAGTTATATAGGCAGGCAATTAAGCAGATAATTAGGCAGGCAATTAGGCAGGCAATTAGGCAGGCAACTAGGCAGATAATCAAGCAGGCAATTAGGCAGTTAATTAAGTGGTCAATTAGGCAGGCAATTGGGCAGTTAATTAGGCAGGCAATTGGGCAGATAATTAGGCTGTTAATTAGGCAGGCAATTAGGCAGTTAATTAGGCAGTTAATTAGGCAGGCAATTAGGCAGTTAATTAGGCGGTTAATTAGACAGGCAATTGGGCAGTTAATTAGGCAGTTAATTAGGCAGGCAATTTGGCAGTTAATTAGGCAGTTAATTAGGCAGGCAATTAAGCAGATAATTAGGCAGTTAATTAGGCAGGCAATTAATAAGATAATTAGGCAGATAATTAAGCAGGCAATTAGGCAGTTAATTAAGCAATTAGGCAGTTAATTAGGCAGGCAATTAGGCAGATAATAAAGCAGGCAATTAGGTAGTTAATTAGGCAGGCAATTAAACAGTTAATTAGGCAGTTAATTGGGCAGTTAAGTAGGCGGTTATATAGGCAGGCAATTAAGCAGATAATTAGGCAGGCAATAAGGCAGGCAATTAGGCAGGCAATTAGGCAGATATTAAGCAGGCAATTAGGCAGTTAATTAAGCGGTCAATTAAGCAGGCAATTGGGCAGTTAATTAGGCAGGCAATTGGGCAGATAATTAACCTGTTAATTAGGCAGGCAATTAAGCAGATAATTAGGCAGGCAATTAGGCAGATAATTAAGCAGGCAATTAGGCAGTTAATTAGGCAGGCAATTAGGCAGGCAATTAGGCAGGCACTTAGGCAGGCACTTAGGCAGTAAATTAGGCAGGCAATTGGGCAGTTAATTAGGCAGGCAATTGGGCAGTTAATTAGGCAAGGATATAGGCAGGAAATTAAGCAGATAATTAGGCAGGCAATTAGGCAGGCAATTAGGCAGTTAATTAGGCGGTCAATTAGGCTGGCAATTGGGCAGTTAATTAGGCAGTTAATTAGGCAGGCAATTGGGCAGTAAATAGGCAGTTAATTAGGCAGGCAAATAAGCAGATAATTAGGCAGTTAATTAGGCAGGCAATCAACCAGATAATTAAGCAGGCAATTATGCAGATAATTAAGCAGGCAATTAGGCAGGCAATTAGGCAGTTATTAGGCGGTCAATTAGGCTGGCAATTGGGCAGTTAATTAAGCGGTCAATTAAGCAGGCAATTGGGCAGTTAATTAGGCAGGCAATTGGGCAGATAATTAACCTGTTAATTAGGCAGGCAATTAAGCAGATAATTAGGCAGTTAATTAGGCAGGCAATTAAGCAGATAATTAGGCAGGCAATTAGGCAGATAATTAAGCAGGCAATTAGGCAGGCACTTAGGCAGTTAATTAGGCAGGCAATTGGGCAGTTAATTAGGCAGTTAATTAGGCAGGCAATTAGGCAGTTAATAAAGCAGTTAATTAGGCAGGCAATTAGGCAGATAATTAGGCAGGCAATTAGGCTGGCAATTAGGCAGTCAATTAGGCAGTTAATTAGGCAGGCAATTAGGCAGATAATTAAGAAGGCAATTAGGCAGTTAATTAGGCGGTTAATTAGACAGGCAATTAGGCATTTAATTAGGCAGTTAATTAGGCAGGCAAGTGTGCAGTTAATTAGGTAGTTAATTAGGCAGGCAATTAGGCAGGCAATTAGGCAGTTAATTAGGCAGGCAATTAGGCACATAATAAAACAGGCAATTAGGCAGTTAATTAGGCAGGCAATTTGGCAGGCAATTAGGAAGTAAATCAGACTGGCAATTAGGCAGGCAATTAAGCAGGCAATAAGGCAGGCAATAAGGCAGTTTATTAGTCAAGCAATTAGGCAGGCAATTAGGCAGGTAATTTAGCAGGCAATTATGCAGTTATTAGGCAAGCAATTAGGCAAGCAGGCAATTAGGCAAGCAGGCAAATAAGCAGGCAATTAAGCAGTTAATTAGGCAGGCAGGCTATTTGGCAGGTAATTAGGCAGGCTATTAGGCAGTTAGTTAGGCGGTCAATTAGGCAGGCAATTGGTCAGTTAATTAGGCAGTTAATTAGGCAGGCAATTAAGCATATAATTAGGCTGTTAATTAGGCAGGCAATTAAGCAGATGATTAGGCAGGCAATTAGGCAGGCAATAAGGCAGTTTATTAGTCAAGCAATTAGGCAGGCAATTAGGCAGGCAATTAGGCAGTTAATTAGGCAGTTAATTAGGCAGGCAATTAGGCAGTTAATTAGGCGGTTAATTAGACAGGCAATTAGGCATTTAATTAGGCAGTTAATTAGGCAGGCAATTGTGCATTTAATAAGGTAGTTAATAAGGCAGGCAATTAGGCAGGCAATTAGGCATTTAATTAGGCAGGCAATAAGGCAGATAATTAAGCAGGCAATCAGGCAGTTAATTAGGCAGGCAATTAGGCAGACACTTAAGCAGTTAATTAGGCAGTGAATTAGGCAGGCAATTTGGCAGTTAATTATGCAGTTAATTAGGCAGGCAATTGGGCATTTAATTAGGCAGTTAATTAGGCAGGCAATTAAGCAGATAATTAGGCAGTTAATTAGGCCAGAAATTAAGCAGATATTTAGGCAGGCAATTAGGCAGATAATTAAGCAGGCAATTAGGCAGTTAATTAGGCGGTCAATTAGGCAGGCAATTAAGCAGATAATTAGGCATTTAATTAGGCAGGCAATAAAGCAGATAATTAGGCAGGCACATAGGCAGATAATTAAGCAGGCAATTAGGCAGTTAATTAGGCAGGCAATTAGGCATTTAATTAGGCCGTTAATTAGGCAGGCAAGTGTGCAGTTAATTAGGTAGTTAATTAGGCAGGCAATTAGGCAGGCAATTAGGGAGTTAATTTGCAGGCAATTAGGCAGATAATTAAGCAGGCAATCAGGCAGTTAATTACGCAGGCAATTAGGCAGGCAATTAGGCAGTTAATTAGGCAGGCAATTAGGCACATAATAAAACAGGCAATTAGGCAGTTAATTAGGCAGGCAATTAGGCAGGCAATTAGGAAGTAAATTAAGCTGGCAATTGGGCAGTTAATTAGGCAGGCAATTAAGCAGATAATTAGGCATTTAATTAGGCAGGCAATTAAGCAGATAATTAGGCAGGCAATTAGGCAGATAATTAAGCAGGCAATTAGGCAGTTAATTAGGCGGTCAATTAGGCAGGCAATTAGGCAGTTAATTAGGCAGGCAATTGGGCATTTAATTAGGCAGTTAATTAGGCAGGCAATTAAGCAGATAATTAGGCAGTTAATTAGGCCAGCAATTAAGCAGATATTTAGGCAGGCAATTAGGCAGATAATTAAGCAGGCAATTAGGCAGTTAATTAGGCGGTCAATTAGGCAGGCAATTGGGCAGTTAATTAGGCAGGCAATTGGGCAGTTAATTAGGCAGGCAATTAAGCAGATAATTAGGCATTTAATTAGGCAGGCAATTAAGCAGATAATTAGGCAGGCAATTAGGCAGATAATTAAGCAGGCAATTAGGCCGTTAATTAGGCGGTCAATTAGGCAGGCAATTAAGCAGATGATTAGGCAGGCAATTAGGCAGATAATTAAGCAGGCAATTAGGCGGTCAATAAGGCAGGCAATTAGGCAGTTAATTAGGCAGGCAATTGGGCAGTTAATTAGGCAGTTAATTAGACAGGCAAATAGGCATTTAATAAGGAAGTTAATTAGGCAGGAAATTAAGCAAATAATTAGGCAGGCATGTAGGCAGGCAATTAGGCAGGCAATTAGGCAGTTAATTAGGCAGGCAATTAGGCAGGCACTTAGGCAGTTAATTAGGCAGTTAATTAGGCAGGCAATTGGGCAGTTAATTAGGCAGGTAATTGGGCAGGCTTAAAGAAAGATAATTAGACAGGCAATTAGGCAGTTAATTAGGCAGGGTATTAAGCAAGCAATTAGGCAGGCACTAAGGCAGTTAACTAGGCAGTTAATTAGGCAGGCATTTGGGCAGTTAATTAGGCAGGCATTTGGGCAGTTAATTAGGCAGTTAATTAAGCAAGCAATTGGGCAGTTAATTAGGCAGTTTATTAGGCAGGCAATTAAGCAGATAATTAGGCAGGCAATTAGGCAGGCATTTAGGCAGGCAAATAGGCAGTTAATTAGGCAGGCAATTAGGCAGATATATGAGAAGGCAATCAGGCAGTTAATCAGGCAGGCAATTAGGCAGGCACTTAGGCAGTTAATTAGGCAGGCAATTAGGCAGTTAATAAGGCAGTTAATTAGGCAGGCAATTAGGCAGATAATTAGGCAGGCAATTAGGCTGGCAATTAGGCAGTCAATTAGGCAGTTAATTAGGCAGGCAATTAGGCAGATAATTAAGCAGGCAATTAGGCAGTTAATTAGGCGTTTAATTAGACAGGCAATTAGGCATTTAATTAGGCAGTTAATTAGGCAGGCAAGTGTGCAGTTAATTAGGTAGTTAATTAGGCAGGCAATTAGGCAGGCAATTAGGCAGTTAATTAGGCAGGCAATTAGGCACATAATAAAACAGGCAATTAGGCAGTTAATTAGGCAGGCAATTTGGCAGGCAATTAGGAAGTAAATTAGGCTGGCAATTAGGCAGGCAATTAAGCAGGCAATAAGGCAGGCAATAAGGCAGTTTATTAGTCAAGCAATTAGGCAGGCAATTAGGCAGGTAATTAAGCAGGCAATTATGCAGTTATTAGGCAAGCAATTAGGCAAGCAGGCAATTAGGCAAGCAGGCAAATAAGCAGGCAATTAAGCAGTTAATTAGGCAGGCAGGCTATTTGGCAGGTAATTAGGCAGGCTATAAGCAGTTAATTAGGCGGTCAATTAGGCAGGCAATTGCTCAGTTAATTAGGCAGTTAATTAGGCAGGCAATTAAGCATATAATTAGGCAGTTAATTAGGCCGGCAATTAAGCAGATGATTAGGCAGGCAATTAGGCAGATAATTAAGCAGGCAATTAGGCAGTTAATTAGGCGGTTATTAGGCAGGCAATTAGGCAGTTAATTAGGCAGTTAATTAGGCAGGCAATTAGGCAGTTAATTAGGCGGTTAATTAGACAGGCAATTAGGCATTTAATTAGGCAGTTAATTAGGCAGGCAATTGTGCATTTAATAAGGTAGTTAATAAGACAGGCAATTAGGCAGGCAATTAGGCAGGCAATTAGGCATTTAATTAGGCAGGCAATAAGGCAGATAATAAAGCAGGCAATCAGGCAGTTAATTAGGCAGGCAATTAGGCAGACACTTAAGCAGTTAATTAGGCAGTGAATTAGGCAGGCAATTTGGCAGGTAATTAGGCAGTTAATTAGGCAGGCAATTGGGCACTTAATTAGGTAGTTAATTAGGCAGGCAATTAGGCAGGCAATTAGGCAGTTAAATAGGCAGGCAATAAGGCAGAAAATTAAGCAGGCAATCAGGTTGTTTATTAGGAGGTCAATTAGGCAGGAAATTAGGCAGTTAATTAGGCAGTTAATTAGGCAGGCAATTAGGCAGATAATTAGGCAGGCAATTGGGCAGTTAATTATGCAGTTTATAAGACAGGAAATTAGGCATCTAAATAGGCAGTTAATTAGGCAGGCAATTGTGCAGTTAATTAGGTATTTAATTAGGCGGGCAATTAGGCATTTAATTAGGCAGGCAATTAGGCAGATATTTAAGCAGGCAATCAGGCAGTTAATTAGGCAGGCAATTAGGCAGGCAATTAGGCAGGCAATTAGGCAGGCAAATGTGCAGTTAATTAGGCAGGCAATTAAGCAGATAATAAGGCATTTAATTAGGCAGGCAATTAAGCAGATAATTAGGCAGGCAATTAAGCAGTTAATTAGGCAGGCAATAAGGCAGGCAATTAGGCAGTTAATTAGGCAGTTAATTAGGCAGGCAATTAGGCAGTTAATTAGGCGGTAAATTAGGCAGGCAATTAAACAGTTAATTAGGCAGTTAATTAGGCAGGCAATTGGGCAGTTAATTAGGCAGTTAATTAGACAGGCAATTAGGCAGTTAATTAGGTGGTCAATTAGGCAGGCAATTGGGCAGTTAATTAGGCAGTTAATTAGGCAGGCAATTGAGCAGTTATTAAGGCAGTTAATTATTCAGGCAATTAAGCAGATAATTAGGCAGTTAATTAGGCAGGCAATTAAGCAGATAATTAGGCATGCAATTAGGCAGATAATAAGGCAGGCAATTAGGCAGTTGATTAGGCAGTCAATATTGCAGGCAATTAGGCAGTTAATTAGGCAGTTAATTAGGCAGGCAATTGGGCAGTTAAATAGGCAGTTAATTAGACAGGCAATTAGGCATTTAATAAGGCAGTTAGTTAGGCAGGCAATTAAGCAGATAATTAGGCAGGCAATTAGGCAGGCAATTAGGGAGTTAATTTGCAGGCAATTAGGCAGATAATTAAGCAGGCAATCAGGCAGTTTATTAGGCAGGCAATTAGGCAGGCAATTAGGCAGTTAATTAGGCAGGCAATTAGGCACATAATAAAACAGTCAATTAGGCAGTTAATTAGGCAGGCAATTAGGCAGGCAATTAGGAAGTAAATTAAGCTGGCAATTTGGCAGTTAATTAGGCAGGCAATTAAGCAGATAATTAGGCATTTAATTAGGCAGGCAATTAAGCAGATAATTAGGCAGGCAATTAGGCAGATAATTAAGCAGGCAATTAGGCAGTTAATTAGGCTGTCAATTAGGCAGGCAATTAGGCAGTTAATTAGGCAGGCAATTGGGCATATAATTAGGCAGTTAATTAGGCAGGCAATTAAGCAGATAATTAAGCAGTTAATTAGGCCAGCAATTAAGCAGATAATTAGACAGGCAAATAGGCATTTAATAAGGAAGTTAATTAGGCAGGAAATTAAGCAGATAATTAGGCAGGCATGTAGGCAGGCAATTAGGCAGGCAATTAGGCAGTTAATTAGGCAGGGTATTAAGCAGGCAATTAGGCAGGCACTTAGGCAGTTAACTAGGCAGTTAATTAGGCAGGCATTTGGGCAGTTAATTAGGCAGTAAATTAAGCAAGCAATTGGGCAGTTAATTAGGCAGTTTATTAGGCAGGCAATTAAGCAGATAATTAGGCAGGCAATTAGGCAGGCATTTAGGCAGGCAAATAGGCAGTTAATTAGGCAGGCAATTAGGCAGATATATGAGAAGGCAATCAGGCAGTTAATCAGGCAGGCAATTAGGCAGGCACTTAGGCAGTTAATTAGGCAGGCAATTAGGCAGTTAATAAGGCAGTTAATTAGGCAGGCAATTAGGCAGATAATTAGGCAGGCAATTAGGCTGGCAATTAGGCAGTTAATTAGGCAGGCAATTAGGCAGATAATTAAGCAGGCAATTAGGCAGTTAATTAGGCGTTTAATTAGACAGCCAATTAGGCATTTAATTAGGCAGTTAATTAGGCAGGCAAGTGTGCAGTTAATTAGGTAGTTAATTAGGCAGGCAATTAGGCAGGCAATTAGGCAGTTAATTAGGCAGGCAATTAGGCACATAATAAAACAGGCAGTTAGGCAGTTAATTAGGCAGGCAATTTGGCAGGCAATTAGGAAGTAAATTAGGCTGGAAATTAGGCAGGCAATTAAGCAGGCATTAAGGCAGGCAATAAGGCAGGCAATAAGGCAGTTTATTAGTCAAGCAATTAGGCAGGCAATTAGGCAGGTAATTAAGCAGGCAATTATGCAGTTATTAGGCAAGCAATTAGGCAAGCAGGCAATTAGGCAAGCAGGCAAATAAGCAGGCAATTAAGCAGTTAATTAGGCAGGCAGGCTATTTGGCAGGTAATTAGGCAGGCTATTAGGCAGTTAATTAGGCGGTCAATTAGGCAGGCAATTGGTCAGTTAATTAGGCAGTTAATTAGGCAGGCAATTAAGCATATAATTAGGCAGTTAATTAGGCAGGCAATTAAGCAGATGATTAGGCAGGCAATTAGGCAGATAATTAAGCAGGCAATTAGGCAGTTAATTAGGCGGTTATTAGGCAGGTAATTAGGCAGTTAATTAGGCAGGCATTTAGGCAGATAATTAAGCAGGCAATTAGGCAGTTAATTAGGCGGTTAATTAGACAGGCAATTAGGCAGGCATTTAGGCAGATAATTAAGCAGGCAATTAGGCAGTTAATTAGGCGGTTAATTAGACAGGCAATTAGGCATTTAATTAGGCAGTTAATTAGACAGGCAAGTGTGCAGTTATTTAGGTAGTTAATTAGGCAGGCAATTAGGCAGGCAACTAGGCAGTTAATTAGGCAGGCAATTAGGCACATAATAAAACAGGCATTTAGGCAGTTAATTAGGCAGGCAATTTGGCAGGCAATTAGGAAGTAAATTAGGCTGGCAATCAGGCAGGCAATTAATCAGGCAATAAGGCGGGCAATAAGGCAGTTTATTAGTCAAGCAATTAGGCAGGCAATTAGGCAGGTAATTTAGCAGGCAATTATGCAGTTATTAGGCAAGCAATTAGGCAAGCAGGCAATTAGGCAAGCAGGCAAATAAGCAGGCAATTAAGCAGTTAATTAGGCAGGCAGGCTATTTGGCAGGTAATTAGGCAGGCTATTAGGCAGTTAATTAGGCGGTCAATTAGGCAGGCAATTGGTCAGTTAATTAAGCAGTTAATTAGGCAGGCAATTAAGCATCTAATTAGGCAGTTAATTAGGCAGGCAATTAAGCAGATGATTAGGCAGTTAATTAGGCAGGCAATTAAGCAGATGATTAGGCAGTTAATTAGGCGGTTATTAGGCAGGCAATTAGGCAGTTAATTAGGCAGTTAATTAGGCAGGCAATTGGGCAGTAGATTAGGCGGTTAATTAGACAGGCAATTAGGCATTTAATTAGGCAGTTAATTAGGCAGGCAATTGTGCATTTAATAAGGTAGTTAATAAGGCAGGCAATTAGGCAGGCAATTGGGCATTTCATTAGGCAGGCAATAAGGCAGATAATTAAGCAGGCAATCAGGCAGTTAATTAGGCAGGCAATTAGGCAGACACTTAAGCAGTTAATTAGGCAGTAAATTAGGCAGGCAATTTGGCAGTTAATTAGGCAGTTAATTAGGCAGGTAATTAGGCAGGCAATTGTCAGTTAATTAGGCACTTATTTAGGCAGGCAATTAAGCAGATAATTAGGCAGTTAATTAGGCCAGCAATTAAGCAGATATTTAGGCAGGCAATTAGGCAGATAATTAAGCAGGCAATTAGGTAGTTAATTAGGCGGTCAATTAGGCAGGCAATTGGGCAGTTAATTAAGCAGTTAATTAGGCAGGAAATTGGGCAGTTAATTAGGCAGTTAATTAGGCAGGCAATTAAGCAGGTAATTAGGCAGTTAATTAGGCAGGCAATTAACCAGATAATTAGGCAGGCAATTAGGCAGATAATTAAGCAGGCAATTAGGCAGTTAATTAAAAGGTCAATTAGGCAGGCAATTAGGCATTTAAATAGGCATTTAATTAGGCAGGCAATTGTGCAGTTAATTAGGCAGGCCATTGGGCAGGCAATAAGGCAGTTAATTTGACAGGCATTTAGGCAGGTAATTAGGTAGTAATTAGGCAAGCAATTAGGCAGGCAGGCAATTAGGCAGACAGGCAATTAGGCAGGCAGGCAATTAGGCAGGCAATTAAGCAGTTTATTAGGAAGGCAGTCAATTTGGCAGGTAATAAGGCAGGCAATTAGGCAGGCTATTAGGCAGATGATTAGGCAGGCAATTAGGCAGGCAATTAGGCACCTAATTAGCCGGTCAATTAGGCCGGCAATTGGGCAGTTAATTATGCAGTTAATTAGGCAGGCAATTGGGCAGTTAATTAGGCAGTTAATTAGGAAGGCAATTAGGCAGATATTTAGGCATTTAATTAGGCAGGCAATAAAGCAGATAATTAGGCAGGCACATAGGCCGTTAATTAGGCAGGAAATTAGGCACATAGTAAGGCAGGCAATTAGGCAGTTAATTAGGCAAGCAATTAGGCAGGCAATTAGGAAGTAAATTAAGCTGGCAATTAGGCAGGCAATTAAGCAGGCAATTAGGCAGGCAATAAGGCAGTTTATTAGTTAAGCAATTATACAGGCAATTAGGCAGGTAATTAAGCAGGCAATTATGCAGTTATTAGGCAAGGAATTAGGCAAGCAGGCTATTAGGCAAGCAGGCAAATAAGCAGGCAATTAAGCAGTTAATTAGGCAGGCAGGCAATTTGGCAGGTTATTAGGCAGGCTATTAGGCAGTTATTTAGGCGGTCAGTTAGGCAGGCAATTGGGCAGTTAATTAGGCAGTTAATTAGGCAGGCAATTGGGCAGTTAATTAGGCAGGCAATTAAGCAGATAATTAGGCAGTTAATTAGGCAGGCAATTAAGCAGATAATTAGGCATTCAATTAGGCAGATAACTAAGCAGGCAATTAGGCAGTAAATTAGGCGGTCAATTAGGCAGGCAATTAGGCAGTTAATTAGGCAGGCAATTAGGCATTTAATTAGGGAGTTAATAAGGCAGGCAATTGTGCAGTTAATTAGGTAGTTAATTAGACAGGCATTTAGACATTTAATTAGGCCGTTAATTAGGCAGGCAAGTGTGCTGTTAATTAGGTAGTTAATTAGGCAGGCAATTAGGCAGGCAATTAGGCAGTTAATTTGCAGGCAATTAGGCAGATAATTAAGCAGGCAATCAGGCAGTTAATTAGGCAGGCAATTAGGCAGGCACTTAGGCAGTTAATTAGGCAGGCAATTAGGCACATAATAAGGCAGGCAATTAGGCAGTTAATTAGGCAGGCAATTAGGCAGTCAATTAGGAAGTAAATTAGGCTGGCAATTAGGCAGGCAATTAAGCAGGCAATAAGGCAGGAAATAAGGCAGTTTATTAGTCAAGCAATAAGGCAGGCAATTAGACAGGTAATTTTGCAGGCAATTATGCAGTTATTAGGCAAGCAATTAGGCAAGCAGGCAATTAGGCAAGCAGGCAAATAACCAGGCAATTAAGCAGTTAATTAGGCAGGCAGGCAATTTGGCAGGTAATTAGGCAGGCTATTAGGCAGTTAATTAGGCGGTCAATTAGGCAGGCAATTGGTCAGTTAATTATGCAGTTAATTAGGCAGGCAATTCGGCAGTTAATTAGGCAGTTAATTAGGCATGCAATTAAGCAGATAATTAGGCAGTTAATTAGGCGGGCAATTAGGCAGATAATTAGGCAGGCAATTAGGCAGTTAATTAGGCGGTCAATTAGGCAGGCAATTAGGCAGTTAATTAGGCAGTTAATTAGGCAGGCAATTGGGCAGTTAATTAGGCAGTTAATTAGACAGGTAGTTAGGCATTTAATTAAGCAGTTAATTAGGCAGGCAATTGGGCAGTAATTAGGCAGGCAATTGAGCAGATAATTAGGCAGTTAATTAGGCAGGCAATTAAGCAGATGATTAGGCAGGCAATTAGGCAGATAATTAAGCAGGCAATTAGGCAGTTAATTAGGCGGTTATTAGGCAGGCAATTAGGCAGTTAATTAGGCAGTTAATTAGGCAGGCAATTGGGCAGTAGATTAGGCGGTTAATTAGACAGGCAATTAGGCATTTAATTAGGCAGTTAATTAGGCAGGCAATTGTGCATTTAATAAGGTAGTTAATAAGGCAGGCAATTAGGCAGGCAATTAGGCATTTCATTAGGCAGGCAATAAGGCAGATAATTAAGCAGGCAATCAGGCAGTTAATTAGGCAGGCAATTAGGCAGACACTTAAGCAGTTAATTAGGCAGTGAATTAGGCAGGCAATTTGGCAGTTAATTAGGCAGTTAATTAGGCAGGTAATTAGGCAGGCAATTGGGCAGTTAATTAGGCACTTAATTAGGCAGGCAATTAAGCAGATAATTAGGCAGTTAATAAGGCCAGCAATTAAGCAGATATTTAGGCAGGCAATTAGGCAGATAATTAAGCAGGCAATTAGGCAGTTAATTAGGCGGTCAATTAGGCAGGCAATTGGGCAGTTAATTAGGCAGTTAATTAGGCAGGAAATTGGGCAGTTAATTAGGCAGTTAATTAGGCAGGCAATTAAGCAGATAATTAGGCAGTTAATTAGGCAGGCAATTAACCAGATAATTAGGCAGGCACTTAGGCAGTTAATTAAAAGGTCAATTAGGCAGGCAATAAGGCATTTAATTATGCAGTTAATTAGGCAGGCAATTGTGCAGTTAATTAGGCAGGCCATTGGGCAGGCAATAAGGCAGTTAATTAGACAGGCAATTAGGCAGGCAATTGGGAAGGCAATTAAGCAGGCAAATAGGCAGGCAATAAGGCAGTTAATTTGACAGGCATTTAGGCAGGTAATTAGGTAGTAATTAGGCAAGCAATTAGGCAGGCAGGCAATTACGCAGGCAGGCAATTAGGCAAACAGGCAATTAGGCAGGCAGGCAATTAGGCAGGCAATTAAGCAGTTTATTAGGAAGGCAGTCAATTTGGCAGATAATAAGGCAGGCAATTAGGCAGGCTATTAGGCAGATGATTAGGCAGGCAATTAAGCAGGCAATTAGGCACCTAATTAGGCGGTTAATTAGGCCGGCAATTGGGCAGTTAATTATGCAGTTAATAAGGCAGGCAATAGGGCAGTTAATTAGGCAGTTAATTAGGAAGGCAATTAGGCAGATATTTAGGCATTTAATTAGGCAGGCAGTAAAGCAGATAATTAGGCAGGCACATAGGCAGTTAATTAGGCAGGAAATTAGGCACATAGTAAGGCAGGCAATTAGGCAGTTAATTAGGCAGGCAATTAGGCAGGCAATTAGGAAGTAAATTAAGCTGGCAATTAGGCAGG
>NW_026962339.1:0-74799 GCF_032445375.1 Bacillus rossius redtenbacheri
TTTGACTGCCTATTTGACTGCCTAATTGCCTGCCTAATTGCCTGCCTTAATTGCCTGCCTTATTGCCTACCTGCCAAATTACCTGCCTATGTAATTGCCTGCTTATTAGCCTGTCTAATTGCCTAACTAATTACCTTTATGCCTAATTGCCTGCCTAATTGCCTGCCTAATTTGCTGCCTAATTGCCTGCCTAATTGCCTGCCTCAATGCCTGTCTAATTGTCTCCCTAATAAACTGCCTAATTGCCTGCCTAATTACCTGCCTTACTGCCTGCCTTATTGCCTGCCTAATTGCCTTCCTAATTGCCTTCCTTATTGCCTGCCTAATTAACTGCCTAATTGACCGCCTAATTGCCTACCTGCCTAAATGCCTGCCTGCCTAATTGCATGCCTAATTGCCTGATTAAATAACTGCCTAATTGCCTGCATTATAAACTTTCTAATTGCCTGCTCAATTGCCTGCCTAATAAACTGCCTAATTGCTTGCCTAATTGCCTGTCTAATTTTCAGCCTAATTGCCTGCCTAATTGTTTGCCTAATTGCCTGCCTAATTTCCCGCTTAATTGCCTGTCAAATTGCCTGCCTAATAACTGCCTAATCGCCTGCCTAATTAACCGCCTTATTGCCTGCCTAATTGCCTGCCTAATTAATTGCCTAATTTCCTGCCTTATTGCCTGCCTAATTGCCTGCCTAATTGCCTGCCTAATTCCCTGTCTAATTAACTGCCTTATTGCCTGCCTAAATGCCTGCTTAATTGCCTTCCTAATTGCCTGCCTAATTAACTGCCTAATTGCCTTCCTAATTATCTGCCTAATTGCCTTACTTATTAACCGCTAATTGCCTGCCTAATTGCCTGCCTATACAATTGTCTGCCTAATTGCTTGCCTGCCTAATTGCCTGCCTAATTGCTTGCCCAATTAACTGCCTTATTGCCTTCCTAATTGCCTGCTTAATTACCTGCCTAACTGCCTGCCTTATTGCCTGCCTAATTATCTGCCTATTTGCCTGCCTAATAAACTTCTAATTGCCTGCCTGCTTAATTGCCTGCCTAATTTAATGCCTAATTGCATGCCTTATTGCCTGTCTGAATGCCTGCCTAATTGCCTGCCTGTTGCCTGCCTTTCAAACTGCCTAATTGCCTGCGTAATTGCCTGCCTGATTGCCTTTTTAATTAACTGCCTAATTGCCTGCCTTATTGCCTACCTAATTTATAACCTAATTGCCTGCCTAATCTTCTGCCTAATTGCCTGCCTGATTTCCTGCCTTATTTCCTGCCTAATTACCTGCCAAATTAACTGCTATATTGCCTGCCTAATTGCCAGCTAATAAACTGCCTAATTAACTGCCTTATTGCCTGCTAATTGCCTGCATTAATGCCTGCCTAATTATCTGCCTTATTGCCTGCCTAATTAACTGCTTTATTGCCTGCCTAATTGCCTGCCTGCCTAATTGCCTACCTAATTGCCTGCCTTATTGCTTGCCTAATTAACTGCCTTATTGCCTGCCTAATTGCCTGCCTAATTGCCTGCCTTATTGCCTGCCTAATTGCCTGCTTTATCAACTGCCTAATTGCCTGCCTAATTGCCTGCTTAATAAACTGCCTAATTGCCTGCTTATTTAACTGCCTTATTAACTGCCTAATTGCCTGCCTAATTATCTGCCTAATTGCCTGCCTAATTGCCTGCATTATTACCTGCCAAATTGCCTGCCTAATTAACTTCTTAATTGCCTGCCTAATTGCCTGCCTGCCTTATTGCTTGCCTACTTAATAGCTTTCCTCATTAAATGCCTAACTGCCTGCTTAATTAACTGCATAATTGCCTGCCTAATAAACTGCCTAATTGCCTGCCTTTTTAACTGCCTAATTGCCTGTTAAATTGCCTGCCTAATTGCCTTCCTAATTGCCTGCCTAATTGCCTGCCTGCCTAATTGCATGCCTAATTGCCTGTTTGAATGCCTGCCTAATTGCCTGCCTGTTGCCTGCCTTTTTAACTGACTTATTGCCTGCCTAAATGCCTGCTTAATTGCCTTCCTAATATTCTGCCTAATTATCTGCCTAATTGCCTTCCTAATTATCTGCCTAATTGCCTGCCTAATTAACTGCCTTATTGCCTGCCTAATTGCCTGCCTGCCTTATTGCTTGCCTAATTGCCTGCCTAATTGCTTGCCTAATTAACGGCCTTATTGCCTGCCTAAATGCATGCTTAATTGCCTGCCTAATTAACTGCCTAATTACCTGCCTAATTGCCTGCCTAATTGCCTGCCTAATTGCTTGCCTTATCGCCTGCCTAATTTCCTGCCTAATTAACTGCCTAATTGCCTGCCTAATTGCCTGCCTAATGTCCTGCCTGCCTAATTGCCTGCCTAATTGCCTTCCTAATTGTCTGCCTTATTAACTGCCTAATTGCCTGCCTAATTGCCTGCCTTATTGCCTGCATAATTACCTGCCTCTTTGCCTGCCTTAAAGCCTGCCTTATTGCCTGCCTAATTGCCTGCCTAATTGCCTGCCTAATTAACTGCCTAATTGCCTGCATGATTGCCTGCCTAATTGCCTGTCTATTTGCCTGCATATTTGCCTGCCTAATTGCCTGCCTAATTAACTGCCTAATTAACTGCTTAATTAACTGTCTAATTGCCTGCCTAATTGCATTCCTAGTTAACTGCCTAATTAACTGCCTAATAATTGCCTAATTGCCTGCCTAATTGCCTGCCTTATTGCTCGCCTAATTACCTGCCTCATTGCCTGCCTTTAAGCCTGCCTTATTGCCTGCCCAATTGCCTGCCTAATTGCCTGCCTTATTGCTCGCCTAATTACCTGCCTCATTGCCTGCCTTTAAGCCTGCCTTATTGCCTGCCCAATTGCCTGCCTAATTGCCTGCCTAATTTACTGCCTAATTAACTGCCTTATTAACTGCCTAATTAACTGCCTAATTAACTGCCTATTTGCCTGCCTAATTAACTGCTGGATTGCCTTCCTAATTGCCCGCCTAATTAACTGCCTCATTGCCTTCCTAAAAGCCTGCCTTGTTGCCTGCCTAATTGCCTGCCTTATTAACTGCCTAATTGCATGCATAAATGCCTGCCTAATTGCCTGCCTAATAAACTGCCTAATTAACTGCCTAATTAACTGCTTTATTGCCTGCCTAATTAACTGCCTAATTTCCTGCCTAATTGCCTGCCTAATTTCCTGCCTAATTGCCTTCCTAATTACCTGCTTATTAACTGCCTAATTGCCTGCATAATTGAATGCCTTATTTCCCGCCTAAATTACCTGCCTAATTGCCTGCCTAAAAGCCTGTCTAATTGAGTGCCTAATTAACTGCTGGATTGCCTTCCTAATTGCTCGCCTAATTAACTGCCTCTATGCCTGCCTAAAAGCCTGCCAAGTTGCCTGCCTAATTGCCTGCCTAAATAAATGCCTAAATGCCTGTCTAATTAACTGCCTAATTAACTGCCTAATTAACTGCCTTATTGCCTGCCTAATTAACTGCTGGATTGCCTTCCTAATTGCCCGTCTAATTAACTGCCTCATTGCCTGCCTAAAAGCCTGCCTTGTTGCCTGCCTAATTGCCTGCCTAAATAACTGCCTAAATACCTGCCTAATTAACTGCCTAATTAACTGCCTAATTAACTGAATAATTAACTGCCTAATTAACTGCCAAATTAACTGCCTAATTAATTGCCTGTTTGCCTGCCTAATTATCTGCTGGATTGCCTGCCTAATTGCCTGCCTCATTGCCTGCCTAATTTACTGCCTAATTAACTGCTTAATTAACTACCTAAATGACTGCCTTAATGCCTGCCTAATTAACTGCCTAATTGCCTGCCTAATTAACTGCCTAATTAACTGCATAATTGCCTGCATTAATGCCTGCCTAATTAACTGCCTAATTGCCTGCCTAATTAACTTTTGAATTGCCTGCCTAATTTCCTGCCTAATTAACTGCTTAACTGCCTGCCTAATTAACTGCCTAATTGCCAGCCTAATTGCCCGCCTAATTTACTGCCTTATTGCCTGCCTAATTAACTGCTGGATTGCCTGCCAAATTGCCCGCCTAATAAACTGCCTAATTAACTGCATAATTAACTGCCTAATTGCCTGCCTTATTAACTGCTGGATTGCCTGCCTAATTGCCTGCCTAATTAACTGCCTAACTGCCTGCCTAATTGCCTGCCTAATTGCCCGCCTAATTAACTGCCTCATTGCCTGCTTAAAGGCCTGCCATATTGCTTGCCTAATTGCCTGCCTAATTAACGGCCTAATTGCCTGCCTAATTGCCTGCCTAATTAACTGCCTAACTGCCTGCCTAATTGCCTGCCAAATTGCCCGCCTAATAAACTGCCTAATTAACTGCATAATTAACTGCCTAATTGCCTGCCTTATTAACTGTTGGATTGCCTGCCTAATTGCCTGCCTAATTAACTGCCTAACTGCCTGCCTAATTGCCTGCCTAATTGCCCGCCTAATTAACTGCCTCATTGCCTGCTTAAAGGCCTGCCTTATTGCCTGTCTAATTGCCAGCCTAATTGCCTGCCTTTTTAACTGCCTAATAAACTGCCAAACTGCCGCCTAACTGCCTAATTTCCCGCCTAAATAACTGCCTAATAGCCTTCCTAATTGATTGCCTAATTGCTTACCTGCCTAATAGCCTGCCTAAAAGCCTGCCTTATTGCCTGCTTAAATGCCTGCCTAATTGCCTGCCTAATTAACTGCCTAATTGCCTGCCAAAATATCTACCTTTTTGCCCGCCTTATTTACTCCATAATTGCCTGCCTAATTGCTTGCCTGCCTAATTGCTTGCCTGCCTAATTGCTTGCCTGCCTAATTGCCTGCTTAATTGCTTGCCCAATTAACTGCCTTATTTCCTGCCTAATTGCCTGCTTAATTGCCTGCCTAATTGCCTGCCTTATTGCCTGCCTAATTATCTGCCTATTTGCCTGTCTAATTAACTGCCTAATTGCCTGCCTAATTGTCTGTCTTATTAACTGCCTAATTAACTGCCTAATTAACTCCCTTATTTCCTGCATAATTGCCTGTCTAATTTCCTGGCTATTTTTCCTGCCTAATTAACTGCTTAATTGCCTGCATAATTACCAGCTTAATTGCCTACCTGCCTAATTGCCTGCCTGTCTAATTGCCTGCTTATAAGTCTGACTAATTGCCTGCCTAATTGCCTACCTGCCTAATTGCCTGCCTGCCTAATTTCCTGCCTTCCTAATTGCCTGCCACATTGCCTGCCTACCTAATTGCTTGCCTAGTTGCCTGCCTGCCTAATTGCCTGCCTAATAGCCTGCCTAATTGACTGCCATATTGCCTGCCTAATTGCCTGCCTAATTGCCTGCCTAAAATCCTGCCTTAATGCCTGTCTAATTACTTGCCTAATTGCCTGCCTAATTGCCTGCATAATTGCCTGCTTAATTGCCTGTCTAAATAAATGCCTAATTGCCTGCCTATTTAAAGCCCAATTGCCTGCCTAATTGTCTGCCTAATTTCCTGCCTAATAGCCTGCCTGCCTAATTGCCTTCCTCATTGCCTGCCTGCCTAATTGCAGCCTAATTGCCTGCCTCATTGCCTGACTAATTGCCTGCCTCATTGCCTGTTTGCCTAATTGCCTGCCTTATTGCTTGCCTCTTTGCCTGACTAATTGCTTGCCTAACTAATTGCCTGCCTAATTGCCTGCCTAATTGCCTGCCTATTTGACTGCCTATTTGACTGCCTAATTGCCTGCCTAATTGCCTGCCTTAATTGCCTGCCTTATTGCCTACCTGCCAAATTACCTGCCTATGTAATTGCCTGCTTATTAGCCTGTCTAATTGCCTAACTAATTACCTTTATGCCTAATTGCCTGCCTAATTGCCTGCCTAATTTGCTGCCTAATTGCCTGCCTAATTGCCTGCCTCAATGCCTGTCTAATTGTCTCCCTAATAAACTGCCTAATTGCCTGCCTAATTACCTGCCTTACTGCCTGCCTTATTGCCTGCCTAATTGCCTTCCTAATTGCCTTCCTTATTGCCTGCCTAATTAACTGCCTAATTGACCGCCTAATTGCCTACCTGCCTAAATGCCTGCCTGCCTAATTGCATGCCTAATTGCCTGATTAAATAACTGCCTAATTGCCTGCATTATAAACTTTCTAATTGCCTGCTCAATTGCCTGCCTAATAAACTGCCTAATTGCTTGCCTAATTGCCTGTCTAATTTTCAGCCTAATTGCCTGCCTAATTGTTTGCCTAATTGCCTGCCTAATTTCCTGCTTAATTGCCTGTCAAATTGCCTGCCTAATAACTGCCTAATCGCCTGCCTAATTAACCGCCTTATTGCCTGCCTAATTGCCTGCCTAATTAATTGCCTAATTTCCTGCCTTATTGCCTGCCTAATTGCCTGCCTAATTGCCTGCCTAATTCCCTGTCTAATTAACTGCCTTATTGCCTGCCTAAATGCCTGCTTAATTGCCTTCCTAATTGCCTGCCTAATTAACTGCCTAATTGCCTTCCTAATTATCTGCCTAATTGCCTTACTTATTAACCGCTAATTGCCTGCCTAATTGCCTGCCTATACAATTGTCTGCCTAATTGCTTGCCTGCCTAATTGCCTGCCTAATTGCTTGCCCAATTAACTGCCTTATTGCCTTCCTAATTGCCTGCTTAATTACCTGCCTAACTGCCTGCCTTATTGCCTGCCTAATTATCTGCCTATTTGCCTGCCTAATAAACTTCTAATTGCCTGCCTGCTTAATTGCCTGCCTAATTTAATGCCTAATTGCATGCCTTATTGCCTGTCTGAATGCCTGCCTAATTGCCTGCCTGTTGCCTGCCTTTCAAACTGCCTAATTGCCTGCGTAATTGCCTGCCTGATTGCCTTTTTAATTAACTGCCTAATTGCCTGCCTTATTGCCTACCTAATTTATAACCTAATTGCCTGCCTAATCTTCTGCCTAATTGCCTGCCTGATTTCCTGCCTTATTTCCTGCCTAATTACCTGCCAAATTAACTGCTATATTGCCTGCCTAATTGCCAGCTAATAAACTGCCTAATTAACTGCCTTATTGCCTGCTAATTGCCTGCATAAATGCCTGCCTAATTATCTGCCTTATTGCCTGCCTAATTAACTGCTTTATTGCCTGCCTAATTGCCTGCCTGCCTAATTGCCTACCTAATTGCCTGCCTTATTGCTTGCCTAATTAACTGTCTTATTGCCTGCCTAATTGCCTGCCTAATTGCCTGCCTTATTGCCTGCCTAATTGCCTGCTTTATCAACTGCCTAATTGCCTGCCTAATTGCCTGCTTAATAAACTGCCTAATTTCCTGCTTATTTAACTGCCTTATTAACTGCCTAATTGCCTGCCTAATTATCTGCCTAATTGCCTGCCTAATTGCCTGCATTATTACCTGCCAAATTGCCTGCCTAATTAACTTCTTAATTGCCTGCCTAATTGCCTGCCTGCCTTATTGCCTGCCTACTTAATAGCTTTCCTCATTAAATGCCTAACTGCCTGCTTAATTAACTGCATAATTGCCTGCCTAATAAACTGCCTAATTGCCTGCCTTTTTAACTGCCTAATTGCCTGTTAAATTGCCTGCCTAATTGCCTTCCTAATTGCCTGCCTAATTGCCTGCCTGCCTAATTGCATGCCTAATTGCCTGTTTGAATGCCTGCCTAATTGCCTGCCTGTTGCCTGCCTTTTTAACTGACTTATTGCCTGCCTAAATGCCTGCTTAATTGCCTTCCTAATATTCTGCCTAATTATCTGCCTAATTGCCTTCCTAATTATCTGCCTAATTGCCTGCCTAATTAACTGCCTTATTGCCTGCCTAATTGCCTGCCTGCCTTATTGCTTGCCTAATTGCCTGCCTAATTGCTTGCCTAATTAACGGCCTTATTGCCTGCCTAAATGCATGCTTAATTGCCTGCCTAATTAACTGCCTAATTACCTGCCTAATTGCCTGCCTAATTGCCTGCCTAATTGCTTGCCTTATCGCCTGCCTAATTTCCTGCCTAATTAACTGCCTAATTGCCTGCCTAATTGCCTGCCTAATGTCCTGCCTGCCTAATTGCCTGCCTAATTGCCTTCCTAATTGTCTGCCTTATTAACTGCCTAATTGCCTGCCTAATTGCCTGCCTTATTGCCTGCATAATTACCTGCCTCTTTGCCTGCCTTAAAGCCTGCCTTATTGCCTGCCTAATTGCCTGCCTAATTGCCTGCCTAATTAACTGCCTAATTGCCTGCATGATTGCCTGCCTAATTGCCTGTCTATTTGCCTGCATATTTGCCTGCCTAATTGCCTGCCTAATTAACTGCCTAATTAACTGCTTAATTAACTGTCTAATTGCCTGCCTAATTGCATTCCTAGTTAACTGCCTAATTAACTGCCTAATAATTGCCTAATTGCCTGCCTAATTGCCTGCCTTATTGCTCGCCTAATTACCTGCCTCATTGCCTGCCTTTAAGCCTGCCTTATTGCCTGCCCAATTGCCTGCCTAATTGCCTGCCTAATTTACTGCCTAATTAACTGCCTTATTAACTGCCTAATTAACTGCCTAATTAACTGCCTATTTGCCTGCCTAATTAACTGCTGGATTGCCTTCCTATTTGCCCGCCTAATTAACTGCCTCATTGCCTTCCTAAAAGCCTGCCTTGTTGCCTGCCTAATTGCCTGCCTTATTAACTGCCTAATTGCATGCATAAATGCCTGCCTAATTGCCTGCCTAATAAACTGCCTAATTAACTGCCTAATTAACTGCTTTATTGCCTGCCTAATTAACTGCCTAATTTCCTGCCTAATTGCCTGCCTAATTTCCTGCCTAATTGCCTTCCTAATTACCTGCTTATTAACTGCCTAATTGCCTGCATAATTGAATGCCTTATTTCCCGCCTAAATTACCTGCCTAATTGCCTGCCTAAAAGCCTGTCTAATTGAGTGCCTAATTAACTGCTGGATTGCCTTCCTAATTGCTCGCCTAATTAACTGCCTCTATGCCTGCCTAAAAGCCTGCCAAGTTGCCTGCCTAATTGCCTGCCTAAATAAATGCCTAAATGCCTGTCTAATTAACTGCCTAATTAACTGCCTAATTAACTGCCTTATTGCCTGCCTAATTAACTGCTGGATTGCCTTCCTAATTGCCCGTCTAATTAACTGCCTCATTGCCTGCCTAAAAGCCTGCCTTGTTGCCTGCCTAATTGCCTGCCTAAATAACTGCCTAAATACCTGCCTAATTAACTGCCTAATTAACTGCCTAATTAACTGAATAATTAACTGCCTAATTAACTGCCAAATTAACTGCCTAATTAATTGCCTGTTTGCCTGCCTAATTATCTGCTGGATTGCCTGCCTAATTGCCTGCCTCATTGCCTGCCTAATTTACTGCCTAATTAACTGCTTAATTAACTACCTAAATGACTGCCTTAATGCCTGCCTAATTAACTGCCTAATTGCCTGCCTAATTAACTGCCTAATTAACTGCATAATTGCCTGCATTAATGCCTGCCTAATTAACTGCCTAATTGCCTGCCTAATTAACTTTTGAATTGCCTGCCTAATTTCCTGCCTAATTAACTGCTTAACTGCCTGCCTAATTAACTGCCTAATTGCCAGCCTAATTGCCCGCCTAATTTACTGCCTTATTGCCTGCCTAATTAACTGCTGGATTGCCTGCCAAATTGCCCGCCTAATAAACTGCCTAATTAACTGCATAATTAACTGCCTAATTGCCTGCCTTATTAACTGCTGGATTGCCTGCCTAATTGCCTGCCTAATTAACTGCCTAACTGCCTGCCTAATTGCCTGCCTAATTGCCCGCCTAATTAACTGCCTCATTGCCTGCTTAAAGGCCTGCCTTATTGCTTGCCTAATTGCCTGCCTAATTAACGGCCTAATTGCCTGCCTAATTGCCTGACTAAATAACAGCCTAATTAACTGCCTAATTGCCTGCCTAAGTAACTGCCTAATTGCCTGCATAATTGCCTGCCTAATTGCCTGCCTTTTTAACTGACTAATTAACTGCCTAATTAACTGCCTAATTGCCTGCCTAATTGCCTGCCTAATATACTGCCTAATTAACTGACTAATAAACTGCCTAATTAACTGCCTAATTGCCTGCCTAATTAACTGCTGGATTGCTTGCATAATTGCCTGCCTAATTAACTGCCTCATTGCCTGCCTAAAAGCCTGTTTTGTTGACTGCCTAATTGCCTGCCTAATTAAGTGCCTAATTTCCTGCATAATTAAATGCCTATTAGCCTGCCTTATTGCCTGCCTAATTAACTGCTGGATTGCCTGCCAAATTGCCCGCCTAATAAACTGCCTAATTAACTGCATAATTAACTGCCTAATTGCCTGCCTTTTTAACTGCTGGATTGCCTGCCTAATTGCCTGCCTAATTAACTTCCTAATTGCCTGCCTAATTAACTGCTGGATTGCCCGCCTAATTGCCTGCCAAATAAACTGCCTTACTGCCTGCCTTATTAACTGCCTAATTGTCTTCCTAATTGCCCGCCTAATTAACTGCCTCATTGCCTGCCTAAAATCCTTCCTTATTGCCTCTCTAATTGCCTGCCTAATTAACTGCCAAATTGCCCTTATAATTGCCTGCCTAATTGACTGCCTAATTAACTGCCTAATTAAATGCCTAATTAACTGCCTAATTGCCTGCATAATTGCCTGCCTTATTGCCTGCCTAATTAACTGCCAAATTGCCTGCCTAATTGCCTGCCTAATAAACTGCCTAATTGCCTGCCTAATAAACTGCCTAACTGCCTGCCTAATTAACTGCCTAATAAACTGCCTAATTAACTGCCTAATTAACTGCCTAGTTGCCTGTTTTATTGCCTGCCTAATTGCCTGCCTAATTAACTGCCTAATTAACTGCCTAATTAACTGCTTAATTAACTGCCTATTTGCCTGCATAATTTCCTGCCTAATTGTTTGCCTAATTAACTGCTTATTAACTGCTTAATTAACTGCCTAATTAATTGCTTAATTAACTGCTTAATTGCCTGCCTAATTGCCTTCCTAGTAAACTGCCTAATTAACTGCCTAATCAATTGCCTAATTGCCTGCCTAATTGCCTTCCTTATTGCCCGCTTAATTACCTGCCTCATTGCCTGCCTTAAAGCCTGCCTTATTGCCTGCCTAATTGCCTGCCTAATTGCCTGCCTAAGTAACTGCCTAATTAACTGCCTAATTAACTGCCTAATTAACTGCCTTATTAACTGCTTATTTGCCTGCCTAATTAATTGCTGGATTGCCTTCCTAGTTAACTGCCTAATAACTGCCTTATTAATTGCCTAATTGCCTGCCTAATTGCCTGCCTTATTGCCCGCCTAATTACCTTCCTCATTGCCTGCCTTAAAGCCTGCCTTATTGCCTGCCTAATTGCCTGCCTTATTGCCTGCCTAATTGCCTGCCTAATTGCCTGCCTTATTAACTGCCTGATTAACATCCTAATTGCCTGAATAATTGCCTGTCTAATTGCCTGCCTATTTGCCTGTCTATTTCCTGCATAATTGCCTGCCTAATTGCCTGCCTAATTAACTGCTTAATTAACTGCCTAATTGCCTGCCAAATTGCCTTCCTAGTTAACTGCCTAATTAACTGCCTAATTAATTGCCTAATTGCCTGCCTAATTGCCTGCCTTATTGCCCGCCTAATTACCTGCCTCATTGCCTGCCTTAAAGCCTGCCTTATTGCCTGCCTAATTAACTGACTAATTGCCTGCCTAATTAACTGCCTAATTAACTGCCTAATTAACTGCCTAATTAACTGCCTAATTAACTGCCTAATTGCCTGCCTTAAAGCCTGCCTTATTGCCTGCCTATTTGACTGACTAATTGCCTGCCTAATTTCCTGCCTAATTGCCTTCCTAATTAACTGCCTAATTAACTGCCTAATTGCCTGCATAATTGAATGCCTTATTTCCCGCCTAATTACCTGCCTCATTGCTGCCTAAAAGCCTGTCTAATTGCCTGCCTAATTATAGCTGGATTGCCTTCCTAATTGCCCGCCTAATTAACTGCCTCATTGCCTTCCTAAAAGCCTGCCTTGTTGCCTGCCTAATTGCCTGCATTAATGCCTACCTAATTAACTGCCTAATTAAGTGCCTAATTACCTGCCTAATTGCCTGCCTAATACCTGCTGGATTGCCTGCCTAATTGCCCGCCTAATTAACTGCCTCATTGCCTGCCTAAAAGCCTGCATTGTTGCCTGCCTAATTGCCTGCCTAATTATCTGCCTAATTGCCTGCATAATTGCCTGCTTAATTGCCTGCCTTATTAACTGCTGGATTGCCTGCCTATTTGCCCGATTAATTAACTGCCTAATTAACTGACTAATTGCCTGCCTTATTATCTGCTGGATTGCCTGCCTAATTGCCCGCCTAATTAACTGCCTCATTGCCTGCCTAAATGCCTGCCTTGTTGCCTGCCTAATTGCCTGCCTAATTAACTGCCTAATTTCATGCATAAATGCCTGCCTAATGGCCTGCCTAATTAACTGCCTAATTAACTGCCTAATTGCCTGCCTAATTGCCTGCCTAATTGGCTGCATAAATGCCTACCTAATTAACTGCCTAATTAAGTGCCAAATTAACTGCCTAATTGCCTGCCTAATTAACTGCTGGATTGCCTGCCTAATTGCCCGCCTAATTAACTCCCTCATTGCCTGCCTAAAAGCCTGCATTGTTGCCTGACTAATTGCCTGCCTAATTTACTGCCTAATTGCCTGCATAATTGCCTGCCTAATTGCCTGCCTAATTATCTGCCTAATTAACTGCTTAATTAACTACCTAATTGCCTGCCTAATTGCCTGCCTTAATGCCTGCCTAATTAACTGCCTAATTGCCTGCCTAAGTAAATGCTGGATTGCCTGCCTAATTGCCTGCCTAATTAACTGCCTAACTGCCTGCCTAATTGCCTGCCTAATTGCCCGCCTAATTAACTGCCTAATTGCCTGCATAATTGCCTTGCTAATTGCCTGCCTAATTAACTGCCTAATTAACTGCCTAATTAACTACCTAATTGCCTACCTAATTGCCTGTTTTATGCCTGCCTAATTAACTGCCTAATTGCCTGCCTAAGTAAATGCTGGATTGCCTGCCTAATTGCCTGCCTAATTAACTGCCTTATTGCCTGCCTAATTAACTGCCTAATTGCCCGCATATTAGCCTGCCTTATTGCCTTCCTTATTAACTGCCTAATTAATTGCCTAATTGCCTCCATAATTGTCTGCCTTAATGCCTGCCTAATTAACTGCTTAATTAACTGCATAATTGCCTGTCCAATTGCCTGCCTAATTTACTGCCTAATTGCCTGCCTTAATGCCTGCCTAATTGCCTGCATAATTGCCTGCATAATTGCCTGCCTAATTAACTGCCTAATTGCCTGCCTAATTAACTGCCTAATTAACTGCCTAATTAACTGCCTTATTGCCTGCCTAATTAACTGCTGGATTGCCTGCCTAATTGCCTGCCTAATTAACTGCCTAACTGCCTGCCTAATGAACTGCCTCATTGCCTGCCTAAATGCCTGCATAATTGCCTGCCTAATTGAATGCCTAATTAACTGCCTAATTAACTGCCTAATTAACTGCCTAATTAACTGCCTAATTGCATGCCTAATTAACTGCTGGATTGCCTGCTCAATTGCCCGCCTAATTAACTGCCTTATTGCCTCCCAAAAAGCCTTCCTTGTTGCCTGCCTAATTGCCTGCCAAATTGCCTGCCTAATTAACTGCCTTATTGCCTGCATAATTGCCTGCCTAATTAACTGCCTAATTAACTGCCTAATGAACTGCCTAATTAAATGCCTATTTGCCTGCTTTATTGCCTGCCTAATTAACTGCCCAATTAACTGCCTAATTAACTGCCTAATTGCCTGCCTAATTAACTGCTGGATTGCCTGCCTAATTGCCCGCCTAATTAACTGCATCATTGCCTGCCTAAAAGACTGCCTTGTTGCCTGACTAATTGCCTTCCTAATTAACTGCCTTATTGCCTGCATAATTAAATGCCTAATTAACTGCCTCATTGCCTGCCCAAAATCCTTCCTTATTGCCTCTCTAATTGCCTGCCTAATTAAATTGCCTAATTGCCTATATAATTGCCTGCCTAATTGACTGCCTAATTAACTGCCTAATTAAATGCCTAATTAACTGCCTAATTGCATGCATAATTGCCTGCCTTATTGCCTGCCTAATTAACTGCCAAATTGCCTGCCTAATTGCCTGCCTAATAAACTGCCTAATTGCCTGCCTAATAAACTGCCTAACTGCCTGCCTAAATAACTGCCTAATAAACTGCCTAATTAACTGCCTAATTAACTGCCTAGTTGCCTGCATTATTGCCTGCCTAATTGCCTGCCTAATTAACTGCCTAATTAACTGCCTAATTAACAGCTTAATTAACTGCCTATTTGCCTGCATAATTGCCTGCCTAATTGTTTGCCTAATTAACTGCTTATTAACTGCTCAATTAACTGCCTAATTAATTGCTTAATTAACTGCTTAATTGCCTGCCTAATTGCCTTGCCTAATGTCCTGCCTGCCTAATTGCCTGCTTAATTGCCTTCCTAATTGTCTGCCTTATTAACTGCCCAATTGCCTGCCTAATTGCCTGCCTTATTGCCTGCATAATTACCTGCCTCTTTGCCTGCCTTAAAGCCTGCCTTATTGCCTGCCTAATTGCCTGCCTAATTGCCTGCCTAATTAACTGCCTAATTGCCTGCATAATTGCCTGTCTAATTGCCTGCCTAATTGCCTGTCTATTTGCCTGCATATTTGCCTGCCTAATTGCCTGCCTAATTAACTGCCTAATTAACTGCTTAATTAACTGTCTAATTGCCTGCCTAATTGCATTCCTAGTTAACTGCCTAATTAACTGCCTAATTAATTGCCTAATTGCCTGCCTAATTGCCTGCCTTATTGCTCGCCTAATTACCTGCCTCATTGCCTGCCTTAAAGCCTGCCTTATTGCCTGCCCAATTGCCTGCCTAATTGCCTGCCTAATTAACTGCCTAATTAACTGCCTAATTGCATGCATAAATGCCTGCCTAATTTCCTGCCTAATAAACTGCCTAATTAACTGCCTAATTAACTGCTTTATTGCCTGCCTAATTAACTGCCTAATTTCCTGCCTAATTGCCTGCCTAATTTCCTGCCTAATTGCCTTCCTAATTACCTGCTTATTAACTGCCTAATTGCCTGCATAATTGAATGCCTTATTTCCCGCCTAAATTACCTGCCTAATTGCCTGCCTAAAAGCCTGTCTAATTGAGTGCCTAATTAACTGCTGGATTGCCTTCCTAATTGCTCGCCTAATTAACTGCCTCTATGCCTGCCTAAAAGCCTGCCAAGTTGCCTGCCTAATTGCCTGCCTAAATAAATGCCTAAATGCCTGTCTAATTAACTGCCTAATTAACTGCCTAATTAACTGCCTTATTGCCTGCCAAATTAACTGCTGGATTGCCTTCCTAATTGCCCGTCTAATTAACTGCCTCATTGCCTGCCTAAAAGCCTGCCTTGTTGCCTGCCTAATTGCCTGCCTAAATAACTGCCTAAATACCTGCCTAATTAACTGCCTAATTAACTGCCTAATTAACTGGATAATTAACTGCCTAATTAACTGCCTAATTAACTGCCTAATTAACTGCCTGTTTACCCCTGCCTAATTAACTGCTGGATTGCCTGCCTTATTGCCTGCCTTATTGCCTGCCTAATTTACTGCCTAATTAACTGCTTAATTAACTACCTAAATGACTGCCTTAATGCCTGCCTAATTAACTGCCTAATTGCCTGCCTAATTAACTGCCTAATTAACTGCATAATTACCTGCATTAATGCCTGCCTAATTAACTGCCTAATTGCCTGCCTAATTGCCTGATTAAATAACTGCCTTATTGCCTGCCTTATAAACTTTCTAATTGCCTGCTCAATTGCCTGCCTAATAAACTGCCTAATTGCTTGCCAAATTGCCTGTCTAATTTTCAGCCTAATTGCCTGCCTAATTGTTTGCCTAATTGCCTGCCTAATTTCCTGCTTAATTGCCTGTCAAATTGCCTGCCTAATAACTGCCTAATTGCCTGCCTAATTAACCGCCTTATTGCCTGCCTAATTGCCTGCCTAATTAACTGCCTAATTGCCTGCCTTATTGCCTGCCTAAATGTCTGCTTAATTGCCTTCCTAATTGCCTGCCTAATTAACTGCCTAATTGCCTTCCTAATTATCTGCCTAATTGCCTTCCTAATTAACCGCTAATTGCCTGCCTAATTGCCTGCCTATACAATTGTCTGCCTAATTGCTTGCCTGCCTAATTGCCTGCCTAATTGCTTGCCCAATTAACTGCCTTATTGCCTTCCTAATTGCCTGCTTAATTACCTGCCTAACTGCCTGCCTTATTGCCTGCCTAATTATCTGCCTATTTGCCTGCCTAATGAACTTCCAATTGCTTGCCTGCTTAATTGCCTGCCTAATTTAATGCCTACATGCATGCCTTATTGCCTGTCTGAATGCCTGCCTAATTGCCTGCCTGTTGCCTGCCTTTCAAACTGCCTAATTGCCTGCGTAATTGCCTGCCTGATTGCCTTTTTAATTAAATGCCTATTTTGCCTGCCTTATTGCCTACCTAATTTATAACCTAATTGCCTGCCTAATCTTCTGCCTAATTGCCTGCCTGATTTCCTGCCTTATTTCCTGCCTAATTACCTGCCAAATTAACTGCTATATTGCCTGCCTAATTGCCTGCAAATTAACTGCCTAATTAACTGCCTTATTGCCTGCTAATTGCCTGCGTTATTGCCTGCCTAATTATCTGCCTTATTGCCTGCCTAATTAACTGCTTTATTGCCTGCCTAATTGCCTGCCTGCCTAATTGCCTACCTAATTGCCTGCCTTATTGCTTGCCTAATTAACTGCCTTATTGCCTGCCTAATTGCCTGCCTAATTGCCTGCCTAATTGCCTGCCTAATTGCCTGCTTAATCAACTGCCTAATTGCCTGCCTTATTGCCTGCTTAATAAACTGCCTAATTGCCTGCTTATTTAACTGCCTTATTAACTGCCTAATTGCCTGCCTAATTATCTGCCTAATTGCCTGCCTAATTGCCTGCATTATTACCTGCCAAATTGCCTGCCTAATTAACTTCTTAATTGCCTGCCTAATTGCCTGCCTGCCTTATTGCCTGCCTACTTAATTGCTTTCCTCATTAAATGCCTAACTGCCTGCTTAATTAACTGCATAATAGCCTGCCTAATAAACTGCCTAATTGCCTGCCTTTTTACTGCCTAATTGCCTGTTAAATTGCCTGCCTAATTGCCTTCCTAATTGCCTGCCTAATTGCCTGCCTGCCTAATTGCATGCCTAATTGCCTGTTTGAATGCCTGCCTAATTGCCTGCCTGTTGCCTGCCTTTTTAACTGACTTATTGCCTGCCTAAATGCCTGCTTTATTGCCTTCCTAATATTCTGCCTAATTAACTGCCTAATTGCCTTCCTAATTATCTGCCTAATTGCCTGCCTAATTAACTGCCTTATTGCCTGCCTAATTGCCTGCCTGCCTTATTGCTTGCCTAATTGCCTGCCTAATTGCTTGCCTAATTAACTGCCTTATTGCCTGCCTAAATGCATGCTTAATTGCCTGCCTAATTAACTGCCTAATTACCTGCCTAATTGCCTGCCTAATTGCTTGCATAATCGCCTGCCTAATTGCCTGCCTAATTAACTGCCTAATTGCCTGCCTAATTGCCTGCCTAATGTCCTGTCTGCCTAATTGCCTGCCTAATTGCCTTCCTAATTGTCTGCCTTATTAACTGCCTAATTGCCTGCCTAATTGCCTGCCTTATTGCCTGCATAATAACCTGCCTCTTTGCCTGCCTTAAAGCCTGCCTTATTGCCTGCCTTATTGCCTGCCTAATTGCCTGCCTAATTAACTGCCTAATTGCCTGCATAATTGCCTGTCTAATTGCCTACCTAATTGCCTGTCTATTTGCCTGCATATTTGCCTGCCTAATTGACTGCCTAATTAACTTCCTAATTAACTGCTTAATTAAATGTCTAATTGCCTGCCTAATTGCATTTCTAGATAACTGCCTAATTAACTGCCTAATTAATTGCCTAATTGCCTGCCAAATTGCCTGCCTTATTGCTCGCCTAATTACCTGCCTCATTGCCTGCCTTAAAGCCTACCTTATTGCCTGCCCAATTGCCTGCCTAATTGCCTGCCTAATTAACTGCTAATTAACTGCCTTATTAACTGCCTAATTAACTGCCTATTTAACTGCCTATTTGCCTGCCTAATTAACTGCTGGATTGCCTTCCTAATTGCCCGCCTAATTAACTGCCTCATTGCCTTCCTAAAAGCCTGCCTTGTTGCCTGCCTAATTGCCTGCCTTATTAACTGCCTAATTGCATGCATAAATGCCTGCCTAATTGCCTGCCTAATTAACTGCCTAATTAACTGCCTAATTAACTGCCTAATTAACTGCTTTATTGCCTGCCTAATTGACTGCCTAATTTCCTGCCTAATTGCCTGTCTAATTTCCTGCCTAATTGCCTTCCTAATTGCCTGCCTAAAAGCCTGTCTAATTGCCTGCCTAATTAACTGCTGGATTGCCTTCCTAATTTCCCGCCTAATTACCTGCCTAATTGCCTGCCTAAAAGCCTGTCTAATTGCCTGCCTAATTAACTGCTGGATTGCCTTCCTAATTGCCTTCCTAATTAACTGCCTCATTGCCTTCCTAAAAGCCTGCCTTGTTGCCTGCCTAATTGCCTGCCTTATTAACTGCCTAATTGCATGCATAAATGCCTGCCTAATTGCCTGCCTAATTAACTGCCTAAATACCTGCCTAATTAACTGCCTAATTAACTGCCTAATTAACTGGATAATTAACTGCCTAATTAACTGCCTAATTAACTGCCTGTTTGCCTGCCTAATAAACTGCCTAATTAACTGCCTGTTTGCCTGCCTCATTGCCTGCCTAATTTACTGCCTAATTAACTGCTTAATTAACTACCTAAATGACTGCCTTAATGCCTGCCTAATTAACTGCCTAATTGCCTGCCTAATTAACTGCCTAATTAACTGCATAATTGCCTGCATTAATGCCTGCCTAATTAACTGCCTAATTGCTTGCCTAATTAACTTTTGAATTGCCTGCCTAATTTTCTGCCTAATTAACTTCCTAACTGCCTGCCTAATTAACTGACTATTTGCCAGCCTAATTGCCCGCCTAATTAACTGCCTCATTGCCTGCCTATAAGTCTGCCTTATTGCCTGCCTAATTGCCTGCCTAATTAACTGCCTAATTGCCTGCATAATTGCCTGACTAATTGCCTGCTGGATTGCCTGCCTAATTAACTGCCTAATTGCCTGCCTAATTGTCTGTCTTATTAACTGCCTAATTAACTGCCTAATTAACTCCCTAATTTCCTGCATAATTGCCTGTCTAATTTCCTGGCTATTTTTCCTGCCTAATTAACTGCTTAATTGCCTGCATAATTACCAGCTTAATTGCCTACCTGCCTAATTGCCTGCCTGTCTAATTGCCTGCTTATAAGCCTGACTAATTGCCTGCCTAATTGCCTACCTGCCTAATTGCCTGCCTGCCTGATTGCCTGCCTTCCTAATTGCCTGCCACATTGCCTGCCTACCTAATTGCTTGCCTAGTTGCCTGCCTGCCTAATTGCCTGCCTAATAGCCTGCCTAATTGACTGCCATATTGCCTGCCTAATTGCATGCCTAATTGCCTGCCTAAAATCCTGCCTTAATGCCTGTCTAATTACTTGCCTAATTGCCTGCATAATTGCCTGCTTAATTGCCTGTCTAAATAAATGCCTAATTGCCTGCCTATTTAAAGCCCAATTGCCTGCCTAATTGTCTGCCTAATTTCCTGCCTAATAGCCTGCCTGCCTAATTGCCTTCCTCATTGCCTGCCTGCCTAATTGCAGCCTAATTGCCTGCCTCATTGCCTGACTAATTGCCTGCCTCATTGCCTGTTTGCCTAATTGCCTGCCTTATTGCTTGCCTCTTTGCCTGACTAATTGCTTGCCTAACTAATTGCCTGCCTAATTGCCTGCCTAATTGCCTGCCTATTTGACTGCCTATTTGACTGCCTAATTGCCTGCCTAATTGCCTGCCTTAATTGCCTGCTATTTTGCCTACCTGCCAAATTACCTGCCTATGTAATTGCCTGCTTATTAGCCTGTCTAATTGCCTAACTAATAACCTTTATGCCTAACTGCCTGCCTAATTGCCTGCCTAATTTGCTGCCTAATTGCCTGCCTAATAGCCTGCCTCAATGCCTGTCTAATTGTCTCCCTAATAAACTGCCTAATTGCCTGCCTAATTACCTGCCTTACTGCCTGCCTTATTGCCTGCCTAATTGCCTTCCTAATTGCCTTCCTTATTGCCTGCCTAATTAACTGCCTAATTGACCGCCTAATTACTTACCTGCCTAAATGCCTGCCTGCCAAATTGCATGCCTAATTGCCTGATTAAATAACTGCATAATTGCCTGCCTTATAAACTTTCTAATTGCCTGCTCAATTGCCTGCCTAATAAACTGCCTAATTGCTTGCCTAATTGCCTGTCTAATTTTCAGCCTAATTGCCTGCCTAATTGTTTGCCTAATTGCCTGCCTAATTTCCTGCTTAATTGCCTGTCAAATTGCCTGCCTAATAACTGCCTAATTGCCTGCCTAATTAACCGCCTTATTGCCTGCCTAATTGCCTGCCTAATTAATTGCCTAATTTCCTGCCTTATTGCCTGCCTAATTGCCTGCCTAATTGCCTGCCTAATTCCCTGTCTAATTAACTGCCTTATTGCCTGCCTAAATGCCTGCTTAATTGCCTTCCTAATTGCCTGCCTAATTAACTGCCTAATTGCCTTCCTAATTATCTGCCTAATTGCCTTCCTAATTAACCGCTAATTGCCTGCCTAATTGCCTGCCTATACAATTGTCTGCCTAATTGCTTGCCTGCCTAATTGCCTGCCTAATTGCTTGCCCAATTAACTGCCTTATTGCCTTCCTAATTGCCTGCTTAATTACCTGCCTAACTGCCTGCCTTATTGCCTGCCTAATTATCTGCCTATTTGCCTGCCTAATAAACTTCTAATTGCCTGCCTGCTTAATTGCCTGCCTAATTTAATGCCTAATTGCATGCCTTATTGCCTGTCTGAATGCCTGCCTAATTGCCTGCCTGTTGCCTGCCTTTCAAACTGCCTAATTGCCTGCGTAATTGCCTGCCTGATTGCCTTTTTAATTAACTGCCTAATTGCCTGCCTTATTGCCTACCTAATTTATAACCTAATTGCCTGCCTAATCTTCTGCCTAATTGCCTGCCTGATTTCCTGCCTTATTTCCTGCCTAATTACCTGCCAAATTAACTGCTATATTGCCTGCCTAATTGCCTGCTAATAAACTGCCTAATTAAATGCCTTATTGCCTGCTAATTGCCTGCATTATTGCCTGCCTAATTATCTGCCTTATTGCCTGCCTAAATAACTGCTTTATTGCCTGCCTAATTGCCTGCCTGCCTAATTGCCTACCTAATTGCCTGCCTTATTGCTTGCCTAATTAACTGCCTTATTGCCTGCCTAATTGCCTGCCTAATTGCCTGCCTTATTGCCTGCCTAATTGCCTGCTTTATCAACTGCCTAATTGCCTGCCTAATTGCCTGCTTAATAAACTGCCTAATTGCCTGCTTATTTAACTGCCTTATTAACTGCCTAATTGCCTGCCTAATTATCTGCCTAATTGCCTGCCTAATTGCCTGCATTATTACCTGCCAAATTGCCTGCATTATTACCTGCCAAATTGCCTGCCTAATTAACTTCTTAATTGCCTGCCTAATTGCCTGCCTGCCTTATTGCCTGCCTACTTAATAGCTTTCCTCATTAAATGCCTAACTGCCTGCTTAATTAACTGCATAATTGCCTGCCTAATAAACTGCCTAATTGCCTGCCTTTTTAACTGCCTAATTGCCTGTTAAATTGCCTGCCTAATTGCCTTCCTAATTGCCTGCCTAATTGCCTGCCTGCCTAATTGCATGCCTAATTGCCTGTTTGAATGCCTGCCTAATTGCCTGCCTGTTGCCTGCCTTTTTAACTGACTTATTGCCTGCCTAAATGCCTGCTTAATTGCCTTCCTAATATTCTGCCTAATTATCTGCCTAATTGCCTTCCTAATTATCTGCCTAATTGCCTGCCTAATTAACTGCCTTATTGCCTGCCTAATTGCCTGCCTGCCTTATTGCTTGCCTAATTGCCTGCCTAATTGCTTGCCTAATTAACGGCCTTATTGCCTGCCTAAATGCATGCTTAATTGCCTGCCTAATTAACTGCCTAATTACCTGCCTAATTGCCTGCCTAATTGCCTGCCTAATTGCTTGCCTAATCGCCTGCCTAATTTCCTGCCTAATTAACTGCCTAATTGCCTGCCTAATTGCCTGCCTAATGTCCTGCCTGCCTAATTGCCTGCCTAATTGCCTTCCTAATTGTCTGCCTTATTAACTGCCTAATTGCCTGCCTAATTGCCTGCCTTATTGCCTGCATAATTACCTGCCTCTTTGCCTGCCTTAAAGCCTGCCTTATTGCCTGCCTAATTGCCTGCCTAATTGCCTGCCTAATTAACTGCCTAATTGCCTGCATGATTGCCTGCCTAATTGCCTGTCTATTTGCCTGCATATTTGCCTGCCTAATTGCCTGCCTAATTAACTGCCTAATTAACTGCTTAATTAACTGTCTAATTGCCTGCCTAATTGCATTCCTAGTAAACTGCCTAATTAACTGCCTAATAATTGCCTAATTGCCTGCCTAATTGCCTGCCTTATTGCTCGCCTAATTACCTGCCTCATTGCCTGCCTTAAAGCCTGCCTTATTGCCTGCCCAATTGCCTGCCTAATTGCCTGCCTAATTTACTGCCTAATTAACTGCCTTATTAACTGCCTAATTAACTGCCTAATTAACTGCCTATTTGCCTGCCTAATTAACTGCTGGATTGCCTTCCTAATTGCCCGCCTAATTAACTGCCTCATTGCCTTCCTAAAAGCCTGCCTTGTTGCCTGCCTAATTGCCTGCCTTATTAACTGCCTAATTGCATGCATAAATGCCTGCCTAATTGCCTGCCTAATTAACTGCCTAATTAACTGCCTAATTAACTGCTTTATTGCCTGCCTAATTAACTGCCTAATTTCCTGCCTAATTTCCTGCCTAATTGCCTTCCTAATAACCTGCTTATTAACTGCCTAATTGCCTGCATAATTGAATGCCTTATTTCCCGCCTAATTACCTGCCTAATTGCCTGCCTAAAAGCCTGTCTAATTGCCTGCCTAATTAACTGCTGGATTGCCTTCCTAATTGCTCGCCTAATTAACTGCCTCATTGCCTGCCTAAAAGCCTGCCATGTTTCCTGCCTAATTGCCTGCCTAAATAACTGCCTAAATGCCTGTCTAATTAACTGCCTAATTAACTGCCTAATTAACTGCCTTATTGCCTGCCTTATTAACTGCTGGATTGCCTTCCTAATTGCCCGCCTAATTAACTGCCTCATTGCCTGCCTAAAAGCCTGCCTTGTTGCCTGCCTAATTGCGTGCCTAAATAACTGCCTAAATACCTGCCTAATTAACTGCCTAATTAACTGCCTAATTAACTGAATAATTAACTGCCTAATTAACTGCCAAATTAACTGCCTAATTAATTGCCTGTTTGCCTGCCTAATTATCTGCTGGATTGCCTGCCTTATTGCCTGCCTCATTGCCTGCCTAATTTACTGCCTAATTAACTGCTTAATTAACTACCTAAATGACTGCCTTAATGCCTGCCTAATTAACTGCCTAATTGCCTGCCTAATTAACTGCCTAATTAACTGCATAATTGCCTGCATTAATGCCTGCCTAATTAACTGCCTAATTGCCTGCCTAATTAACTTTTGAATTGCCTGCCTAATTTCCTGCCTAATTAACTGCTTAACTGCCTGCCTAATTAACTGCCTAATTGCCAGCCTAATTGCCCGCCTAATTAACTGCCTCATTGCCTGCCTATAAGTCTGCCTTATTGCCTGCCTAATTGCCTGCCTAATTAACTGCCTAATTGCCTGCATAATTGCCTGACTAATTGCCTGCTGGATTGCCTGCCTAATTGCCCGCCTAACTTACTGCCTCATTGCCTGCCTAAAAGCCTACCTTGTTGCCTGAAAAATTGCCTGCCTAATAAACTGCCCAATTAACTGCCTAATTAACTGCCTGTTTAACTGCCTTATTGCCTGCCTAATTAACTGCTGGATTGCCTGCCAAATTGCCCGCCTAATAAACTGCCTAATTAACTGCATAATTAACTGCCTAATTGCCTGCCTTATTAACTGCTGGATTGCCTGCCTAATTGCCTGCCTAATTAACTGCCTAACTGCCTGCCTAATTGCCTGCCTAATTGCCCGCCTAATTAACTGCCTCATTGCCTGCTTAAAGGCCTGCCTTATTGCTTGCCTAATTGCCTGCCTAATTAACTGCCTAATTGCCTGCCTAATTGCCTGACTAATTAACAGCCTAATTAACTGCCTAATTGCCTGCCTAAGTAACTGCCTAATTGCCTGCATAATTGCCTGCCTAATTGCCCGCCTTATTAACTGACTAATTAACTGCCTAATTAACTGCCTAATTTCCTGCCTAATTGCCTGCCTAATATACTGCCTAATTAACTGACTAATAAACTGCCTAATTAACTGCCTAATTGCCTGCCTAATTAACTACTGGATTGCTTGCATAATTGCCTGCCTAATTAACTGCCTCTTTGCCTGCCTAAAAGCCTGTCTTGTTGACTGCCTAATTGCCTGCCTAATTAAGTGCCTAATTTCCTGCATAATTAAATGCCTATTAGCCTGCCTTATTGCCTGCCTAATTAACTGCTGGATTGCCTGCCAAATTGCCCGCCTAATAAACTGCCTAATTAACTGCATAATTAACTGCCTAATTGCATGCCTTATTAACTGCTGGATTGCCTGCCTAATTGCCTGCCTAATTAACTTCCTAATTGCCTGCCTAATTAACTGCTGGATTGCCCGCCTAATTGCCTGCCAAATAAACTGCCTTACTGCCTGCCTTATTAACTGCCTAATTGTCTTCCTAATTGCCCGCCTAATTAACTGCCTCATTGCCTGCCTAAAATCCTTCCTTATTGCCTCTCTAATTGCCTGCCTAATTAACTGCCAAATTGCCCTTATAATTGCCTGCCTAATTGACTGCCTAATTAACTGCCTAATTAAATGCCTAATTAACTGCCTAATTGCCTGCATAATTGCCTGCCTTATTGCCTGCCTAATTAACTGCCAAATTGCCTGCCTAATTGCCTGCCTAATAAACTGCCTAATTGCCTGCCTAATAAACTGCCTAACTGCCTGCCTAATTAACTGCCTAATAAACTGCCTAATAAACTGCCTAATTAACTGCCTAATTAACTGCCTAGTTGCCTGTTTTATTGCCTGCCTAATTGCCTGCCTAATTAACTGCCTAATTAACTGCCTAATTAACTGCTTAATTAACTGCCTATTTGCCTGCATAATTTCCTGCCTAATTGTTTGCCTAATTAACTGCTTATTAACTGCTTAATTAACTGCCTAATTAATTGCTTAATTAACTGCTTAATTGCCTGCCTAATTGCCTTCCTAGTTAACTGCCTAATTAACTGCCTAATCAATTGCCTAATTGCCTGCCTAATTGCCTTCCTTATTGCCCGCTTAATTACCTGCCTCATTGCCTGCCTTAAAGCCTGCCTTATTGCCTGCCTAAGTAACTGCCTAATTAACTGCCTAATTAACTGCCTAATTAACTGCCTTATTAACTGCTTATTTGCCTGCCTAATTAACTGCTGGATTGCCTTCCTAGTTAACTGCCTAATAACTGCCTTATTAATTGCCTAATTGCCTGCCTAATTGCCTGCCTTATTGCCCGCCTAATTACCTTCCTCATTGCCTGCCTTAAAGCCTGCCTTATTGCCTGCCTAATTGCCTGCCTTATTGCCAGCCTAATTGCCTGCCTAATTGCCTGCCTAATTAACTGCCTGATTAACATCCTAATTGCCTGAATAATTGCCTGTTTAATTGCCTGCCTATTTGCCTGTCTATTTCCTGCATAATTGCCTGCCTAATTGCCTGCCTAATTAACTGCTTAATTAACAGCCTAATTGCCTGCCAAATTGCCTTCCTAGTTAACTGCCTAATTAACTGCCTAATTAATTGCCTAATTGCCTGCCTAATTGCCTGCCTTATTGCCCGCCTAATTACCTGCCTCATTGCCTGCCTTAAAGCCTGCCTTATTGCCTGCCTAATTAACTGACTAATTGCCTGCCTAATTAACTGCCTAATTAACTGCCTAATTAACTGCCTAATTAACTGCCTAATTGCCTGCCTTAAAGCCTGCCTTATTGCCTGCCTATTTGACTGACTAATTGCCTGCCTAATTTCCTGCCTAATTGCCTTCCTAATTAACTGCCTAATTAACTGCCTAATTGCCTGCATAATTGAATGCCTTATTTCCCGCCTAATTACCTGCCTCATTGCTGCCTAAAAGCCTGTCTAATTGCCTGCCTAATTAACAGCTGGATTGCCTTCCTAATTGAACGCCTAATTAACTGCCTCATTGCCTTCCTAAAAGCCTGCCTTGTTGCCTGCCTAATTGCCTGCATTAATGCCTACCTAATTAACTGCCTAATTAAGTGCCTAATTACCTGCCTAATTGCCTGCCTAATAACTGCTGGATTGCCTGCCTAATTGCCCGCCTAATTAACTGCCTCATTGCCTGCCTAAAAGCCTGCATTGATGCCTGCCTAATTGCCTGCCTAATTATCTGCCTAATTGCCTGCATAATTGCCTGCTTAATTGCCTGCCTTATTAACTGCTTGATTGCCTGCCTAATTGCCCCGATTAATTAACTGCCTAATTAACTGACTAATTGCCTGCCTTATTATCTGCTGGATTGCCTGCCTAATTGCCCGCCTAATTAACTGCCTCATTGCCTGCCTAAATGCCTGCCTTGTTGCCTGCCTAATTGCCTGCCTAACTAACTGCCTAATTTCATGCATAAATGCCTGCCTAATGGCCTGCCTAATTAACTGCCTAATTAACTGCCTAATTGCCTGCCTAATTGCCTGCCTAATTGGCTGCATAAATGCCTACCTAATTAACTGCCTAATTAAGTGCCAAATTAACTGCCTAATTGCCTTCCTAATTAACTGCTGGATTGCCTGCCTAATTGCCCGCCTAATTAACTGCCTCATTGCCTGCCTAAAAGCCTGCATTGTTGCCTGACTAATTGCCTGCCTAATTTACTGCCTAATTGCCTGCATAATTGCCTGCCTAATTGCCTGCCTAATTATCTGCCTAATTAACTGCCTAATTAACTACCTAATTGCCTGCCTAATTGCCTGCCTTAATGCCTGCCTAATTAACTGCCTAATTGCGTGCCTAAGTAAATGCTGGATTGCCTGCCTAATTGCCTGCCTATTTAACTGCCTAACTGCCTGCCTAATTGCCTGCCTAATTGCCCGCCTAATTAACTGCCTAATTGCCTGCATAATTGCCTTGCTAATTGCCTGCCTAATTAACTGCCTAATTAACTGCCTAATTAACTACCTAATTGCCTACCTAATTGCCTGCCTTAATGCCTGCCTAATTAACTGCCTAATTGCCTGCCTAAGTAAATGCTGGATTGCCTGCCTAATTGCCTGCCTAATTAACTGCCTTATTGCCTGCCTAATTAACTGCCTAATTGCCCGCATATTAGCCTGCCTTATTGCCTTCCTTATTAACTGCCTAATTAATTGCCTAATTGCCTCCATAATTGTCTGCCTTAATGCCTGCCTAATTAACTGCTTAATTAACTGCATAATTGCCTGTCCAATTGCCTGCCTAATTTACTGCCTAATTGCCTGCCTTATTGCCTGCCTAATTGCCTGCATAATTGCCTGCATAATTGCCTAACTAATTAACTGCCTAATTAACTACCTAATTAACTGCCTAATTGCCTGCCTAATTAACTGCCTAATTAACTGCCTAATTAACTGCCTTATTGCCTGCCTAATTAACTGCTGGATTGCCTGCCTAATTGCCTGCCTAATTAACTGCCTAACTGCCTGCCTAATGAACTGCCTCATTGCCTGCCTAAATGCCTGCATAATTGCCTGCCTAATTGCCTGCCTAATTAACTGCCTAATTAACTGCCTAATTAACTGCCTAATTTACTGCCTAATTGCATGCCTAATTAACTGCTGGATTGCCTGCTCAATTGCCCGCCTAATTAACTGCCTTATTGCCTCCCAAAAAGCCTTCCTTGTTGCCTGCCTAATTGCCTGCCAAATTGCCTGCCTAATTAACTGCCTTATTGCCTGCATAATTGCCTGCCTAATTAACTGCCTAATTAACTGCCTAATTAACTGCCTAATTAAATGCCTTTTTGCCTGCTTTATTGCCTGCCTAATTAACTGCCCAATTAACTGCCTAATTAACTGCCTAATTGCCTGCCTAATTAACTGCTGGATTGCCTGCCTAATTGCCCGCCTTATTAACTGCATCATTGCCTGCCTAAAAGACTGCCTTGTTGCCTGCCTAATTGCCTTCCTAATTAACTGCCTTATTGCTTGCATAATTAAATGCCTAATTAACTGCCTAATTAACTGCCTAATTAAATGCCTAATTAACTGCCTAATTGCCTGCATAATTGCCTGCCCTATTGCCTGCCTAATTAACTGCCAAATTGCCTGCCTAATTGCCTGCCTAATAAACTGCCTAATTGCCTGCCTAATAAACTGCCTAACTGCCTGCCTAATTAACTGCCTAATAAACTGCCTAATTAACTGCCTAATTAACTGCCTAGTTGCCTGCATTATTGCCTGCCTAATTGCCTGCCTAATTAATTGCCTAATTAACTGCCTAATTAACTGCTTAATTAACTGCCTATTTGCCTGCATAATTGCCTGCCTAATTGTTTGCCTAATTAACTGCTTATTAACTGCTTAATTAACTGCCTAATTAATTGCTTAATTAACTGCTTAATTGCCTGCCTAATTGCCTTCCTAGTTAACTGCCTAATTAACTGCCTAATCAATTGCCTAATTGCCTGCCTTATTGCCTTCCTTATTGCCCGCTTAATTACCTGCCTCATTGCCTGCCTTAAAGCCTGCCTTATTGCCTGCCTAATTGCCTGCCTAATTGCCTGCCTAAGTAACTGGCTAATTAACTGCCTAATTAACTGCCTAATTAACTGCCTAATTAACTGCTTATTTGCCTGCCTAATTAACTGCTGGATTGCCTTCCTAGTTAACTGCCTAATAACTGCCTTATTAATTGCCTAATTGCCTGCCTAATTGCCTGCCTTATTCCCCGCCTAATTACCTTCCTCATTGCCTGCCTTAAAGCCTGCCTTATTGCCTGCCTAATTGCCTGCCTTATTGCCTGCCTAATTGCCTGCCTAATTAACTGCCTGATTAACATCCTAATTGCCTGAATAATTGCCTGTCTAATTGCCTGCCTATTTGCCTGTCTATTTGCCTGCATAATTGCCTGCCTAATTGCCTGCCTAATTAACTGCCTAATTAACTGCTTAATTAACAGCCTAATTGCCTGCCAAATTGCCTTCCTAGTTAACTGCCTAATTAACTGCCTAATTAATTGCCTAATTGCCTGCCTAATTGCCTGCCTTATTGCCCGCCTAATTACCTGCCTCATTGCCTGCCTTAAAACCTGCCTTATTGCCTGCCTAATTAACTGACTAATTGCCTGCCTAATTAACTGCCTAATTAACTGCCTAATTAACTGCCTAATTAACTGCCTAATTAACTGCCTAACTGCCTGCCTTAAAGCCTGCCTAATTGCCTTCCTTATTAACTGCCTAAGTAACTGCCTAATTGCCTGCATAATTGAATGCCTTATTTCCCGCCTAATTACCTGCCTCATTGCCTGCCTAAAAGCCTGTCTAATTGCCTGCCTATTTAACTGCTGGATTGCCTTCCTAATTGCCCGCCTAATTAACTGCCTCATTGCCTTCCTAAAAGCCTGCCTTGTTGCCTGCCTAATTGCCTGCCTTATTAACTGCCTAATTGCATGCATAAATGCCTGCCTAATTGCCTGCCTAATTAACTGCCTAATTAACTGCCTAATTAACTGCTTTATTGCCTGCCTAATTAACTGCCTAATTTCCTGCCTAATTCCCTGCCTAATTTCCTGCCTAATTGCCTTCCTAATAACCTGCTTATTAACTGCCTAATTGCCTGCATAATTGAATGCCTTATTTCCCGCCTAATTACCTGCCTAATTGCCTGCCTAAAAGCCTGTCTAATTGCCTGCCTAATTAACTGCTGGATTGCCTTCCTAATTGCTCGCCTAATTAACTGCCTCATTGCCTGCCTAAAAGCCTGCCTTGTTGCCTGCCTAATTAACTGACTAATTGCCTGCCTAATTAACTACCTAACTGCCTGCCTAATGAACTGCCTCATTGCCTGCCTAAATGCCTGCATAATTGCCTGCCTATTTGCCTGCCTAATTAACTGCCTAATTAACTGCCTAATTAACTGCCTAATTAACTGCCTAATTGCATGCCTAATTAACTGCTGGTTTGCCTGCTCAATTGCCCGCCTAATTAACTGCCTTATTGCCTCCCAAAAAGCCTTCCTTGTTGCCTGCCTAATTGCCTGCCAAATTGCCTGCCTAATTAACTGCCTTATTGCCTGCATAATTGCCTGCCTAATTAACTGCCTAATTAACTGCCTAATGAACTGCCTAATTAAATGCCTATTTGCCTGCTTTATTGCCTGCCTAATTAACTGCCCAATTAACTGCCTAATTAACTGCCTAATTGCCTGCCTAATTAACTGCTGGATTGCCTGCCTAATTGCCCGCCTAATTAACTGCATCATTGCCTGCCTAAAAGACTGCCTTGTTGCCTGCCTAATTGCCTTCCTAATTAACTGCCTTATTGCCTGCATAATTAAATGCCTAATTAACTGCCTCATTGCCTGCCCAAAATCCTTCCTTATTGCCTCTCTAATTGCTTGCCTAATTAACTGCCTAATTGCCTATATAATTGCCTGCCTAATTGACTGCCTAATTAACTGCCTAATTAAATGCCTAATTAACTGCCTAATTGCCTGCATAATTGCCTGCCTTATTGCCTGCCTAATTAACTGCCAAATTGCCTGCCTAATTGCCTGCCTAATAAACTGCCTAATTGCCTGCCTAATAAACTGCCTAACTGCCTGCCTAATTAACTGCCTAATAAACTGCCTAATAAACTGCCTAATTAACTGCCTAGTTGCCTGCCTAAAAGCCTGTCTAATTGCCTGCCTAATTAACTGCTGGATTGCCTTCCTAATTGCTCGCCTAATTAACTGCCTCATTGCCTGCCTAAAAGCCTGCCTTGTTGCCTGCCTAATTAACTGACTAATTGCCTGCCTAATTAACTACCTAACTGCCTGCCTAATGAACTGCCTCATTGCCTGCCTAAATGCCTGCATAATTGCCTGCCTATTTGCCTGCCTAATTAACTGCCTAATTAACTGCCTAATTAACTGCCTAATTAACTGCCTAATTGCATGCCTAATTAACTGCTGGATTGCCTGCTCAATTGCCCGCCTAATTAACTGCCTCATTGCCTGCCCAAAATCCTTCCTTATTGCCTCTCTAATTGCCTGCCTAATTAACTGCCTAATTGCCTATATAATTGCCTGCCTAATTGACTGCCTAATTAACTGCCTAATTAACTGCCTAATTAACTGCATAATTGCCTGCATTAATGCCTGCCTAATTAACTGCCTAATTGCCTGCCTTATTAACTTTTGAATTGCCTGCCTAATTTCCTGCCTAATTAACTGCTTAACTGCCTTCTTAATTAACTGCCTAATTGCCAGCCTAATTGCCCGCCTAATTAACTGCCTCATTGCCTGCCTATAAGTCTGCCTTATTGCCTGCCTAATTGCCTGCCTAATTAACTGCCTAATTGCCTGCATAATTGCCTGACTAATTGCCTGCTGGATTGCCTGCCTAATTGCCCGCCTAATTTACTGCCTCATTGCCTGCCTAAAAGCCTACCTTGTTGCCTGAAAAATTGCCTGCCTAATTAATTGCCCAATTAACTGCCTAATTAACTGCCTGTTTAACTGCCTTATTGCCTGCCTAATTAACTGCTGGATTGCCTGCCAAATTGCCCGCCTAATAAACTGCCTAATTAACTGCATAATTAACTGCCTAATTGCCTGCTTTATTAACTGCTGGATTGCCTGCCTAATTGCCTGCCTAATTAACTGCCTAACTGCCTGCCTAATTGCCTGCCTAATTGCCCGCCTAATTAACTGCCTCATTGCCTGCTTAAAGGCCTGCCTTATTGCTTGCCTAATTGCCTGCCTAATTAACTGCCTAATTGCCTGCCTAATTGCCTGACTAATTAACAGCCTAATTAACTGCCTAATTGCCTGCCTAAGTAACTGCCTAATTGCCTGCATAATTGCCTGCCTAATTGCCTGCCTTATTAACTGACTAATTAACTGCCTAATTAACTGGCTAATTGCCTGCCTAATTGCCTGCCTAATATACTGCCTAATTAACTGACTAATAAACTGCCTAATTAACTGCCTAATTGCCTGCCTAATTAACTGCTGGATTGCTTGCATAATTGCCTGCCTAATTAACTGCCTCTTTGCCTGCCTAAAAGCCTGTCTTGTTGACTGCCTAATTGCCTGCCTAATTAAGTGCCTAATTTCCTGCATAATTAAATGCCTATTAGCCTCCCTTATTGCCTGCCTAATTAACTGCTGGATTGCCTGCCAAATTGCCCGCCTAATAAACTGCCTAATTAACTGCATAATTAACTGCCTAATTGCCTGCCTTATTAACTGCTGGATTGCCTGCCTAATTGCCTGCCTAATTAACTTCCTAATTGCCTGCCTAATTAACTGCTGGATTGCCCGCCTAATTGCCTGCCAAATAAACTGCCTTACTGCCTGCCTTATTAACTGCCTAATTGTCTTCCTAATTGCCCGCCTAATTAACTGCCTCATTGCCTGCCTAAAATCCTTCCTTATTGCCTCTCTAATTGCCTGCCTAATTAACTGCCAAATTGCCCTTATAATTGCCTGCCTAATTGACTGCCTAATAAAATTCCTAATTAAATGCCTAATTAATTGCCTAATTGCCTGCATAATTGCCTGCCTTATTGCCTGCCTAATTAACTGCCAAATTGCCTGCCTAATTGCCTGCCTAATAAACTGCCTAATTGCCTGCCTAATAAACTGCCTAACTGCCTGCCTAATTAACTGCCTAATAAACTGCCTAATTAACTGCCTAATTAACTGCCTAGTTGCCTGTTTTATTGCCTGCCTAATTGCCTGCATAATTAACTGCCTAATTAACTGCCTAATTAACTGCTTAATTAACTGCCTATTTGCCTGCATAATTTCCTGCCTAATTGTTTGCTTAATTAACTGCTTATTAACTGCTTAATTAACTGCCTAATTAATTGCTTAATTAACTGCTTAATTGCCTGCCTAATTGCCTTCCTAGTTAACTGCCTAATTAACTGCCTAATCAATTGCCTAATTGCCTGCCTAATTGCCTTCCTTATTGCCCGCTTAATTACCTGCCTCATTGCCTGCCTTAAAGCCTGCCTTATTGCCTGCCTAATTGCCTGCCTAATTGCCTGCCTAAGTAACTGCCTAATTAACTGCCTAATTAACTGCCTAATTAACTGCCTTATTAACTGCTTATTTGCCTGCCTAATTAACTGCTGGATTGCCTTCCTAGTTAACTGCCTAATAACTGCCTTATTAATTGCCTAATTGCCTGCCTAATTGCCTGCCTTATTGCCCGCCTAATTACCTTCCTCATTGCCTGCCTTAAAGCCTGCCTTATTGCCTGCCTAATTGCCTGCCTTATTGCCTGCCTAATTGCCTGCCTAATTGCCTGCCTAATTAACTGCCTGATTAACATCCTAATTGCCTGAATAATTGCCTGTCTAATTGCCTGCCTATTTGCCTGTCTATTTCCTGCATAATTGCCTGCCTAATTGCCTGCCTAATTAACTGCTTAATTAACTGCCTAATTGCCTGCCAAATTGCCTTCCTAGTTAACTGCCTAATTAACTGCCTAATTAATTGCCTAATTGCCTGCCTAATTGCCTGCCTTATTGCCCGCCTAATTACCTGCCTCATTGCCTGCCTTAAAGCCTGCCTTATTGCCTGCCTAATTAACTGACTAATTGCCTGCCTAATTAACTGCCTAATTAACTGCCTAATTAACTGCCTAATTGCCTGCCTTAAAGCCTGCCTTATTGCCTGCCTATTTGACTGACTAATTGCCTGCCTAATTTCCTGCCTAATTGCCTTCCTAATTAACTGCCTAATTAACTGCCTAATTGCCTGCATAATTGAATGCCTTATTTCCCGCCTAATTACCTGCCTCATTGCTGCCTAAAAGCCTGTCTAATTGCCTGCCTAATTAACTGCTGGATTGCCTTCCTAATTGCCCCGCCTAATTAACTGCCTCATTGCCTTCCTAAAAGCCTGCCTTGTTGCCTGCCTAATTGCCTGCATTAATGCCTACCTAATTAACTGCCTAATTAAGTGCCTAATTACCTGCCTAATTGCCTGCCTAATAACTGCTGGATTGCCTGCCTAATTGCCCGCCTAATTAACTGCCTCATTGCCTGCCTAAAAGCCTGCATTGTTGCCTGCCTAATTGCCTGCCTAATTATCTGCCTAATTACCTGCATAATTGCCTGCCTAAGTAAATGCTGGATTGCCTGCCTAATTGCCTGCCTAATTAACTGCCTAACTGCCTGCCCAATTGCCTGCCTAATTGCCCGCCTAATTAACTGCCTAATTGCCTGCATAATTGCCTTGCTAATTGCCTGCCTAATTAACTGCCTAATTAACTGCCTAATTAACTACCTAATTGCCTACCTAATTGCCTGCCTTAATGCCTGCCTAATTAACTGCCTAATTGCCTGCCTAAGTAAATGCTAGATTGCCTGCCTAATTGCCTGCCCTAATTAACTGCCTTATTGCCTGCCTAATTAACTGCCTAATTGCCCGCATATTAGCCTGCCTTATTGCCTTCCTTATTAACTGCCTAATTAATTGCCTAATTGCCTCCATAATTGTCTGCCTTAATGCCTGCCTAATTAACTGCTTAATTAACTGCATAATTGCCTGTCCAATTGCCTGCCTAATTTACTGCCTAATTGCCTGCCTTATTGCCTGCCTAATTGCCTGCATAATTGCCTGCATAATTGCCTGCCTAATTAACTGCCTAATTAACTGCCTAATTAACTGCCTAATTGCCTGCCTAATTAACTGCCTAATTAACTGCCTAATTAACTGCCTTATTGCCTGCCTAATTAACTGCTGGATTGCCTGCCTAATTGCCTGCCTAATTAACTGCCTAACTGCCTGCCTAATGAACTGCCTCATTGCCTGCCTAAATGCCTGCATAATTGCCTGCCTAATTGCCTGCCTAATTAACTGCCTAATTAACTGCCTAATTAACTGCCTAATTAACTGCCTAATTGCATGCCTAATTAACTGCTGGATTGCCTGCTCAATTGCCCGCCTAATTAACTGCCTTATTGCCTCCCAAAAAGCCCTTCCTTGTTGCCTGCCTAATTGCCTGCCAAATTGCCTGCCTAATTAACTGCCTTATTGCCTGCATAATTGCCTGCCTAATTAACTGCCTAATTAACTGCCTAATAAACTGCCTAATTAAATGCCTTTTTGCCTGCTTTATTGCCTGCCTAATTAACTGCCCAATTACTGCCTAATTAACTGCCTAATTGCCTGCCTAATTAACTGCTGGATTGCCTGCCTAATTGCCCGCCTAATTAACTGCATCATTGCCTGCCTAAAAGACTGCCTTGTTGCCTGCCTAATTGCCTTCCTAATTAACTGCCTTAATTGCTTGCATAATTAAATGCCTAATTAACTGCCTCATTGCCTGCCTAAAATCCTTCCTTATTGCCTCTCTAATTGCCTGCCTAATTAACTGCCTAATTGCCTATATAATTGCCTGCCTAATTGACTGCCCAATTAACTGCCTAATTAAATGCCTAATTAACTGCCTAATTGCCTGCATAATTGCCTGCCCTATTGCCTGCCTAATTAACTGCCTAATAAACTGCCTAATTAACTGCCTAATTAACTGCCTAGTTGCCTGCATTATTGCCTGCCTAATTGCCTGCCTAATTAATTGCCTAATTAACTGCCTAATTAATTCCTAATTAACTGCCTATTTGCCTGCATAATTGCCTGCCTAATTGTTTGCCTAATTAACTGCTTATTAACTGCTTAATTAACTGCCTAATTAATTGCTTAATTAACTGCTTAATTGCCTGCCTAATTGCCTTCCTAGTTAACTGCCTAATTAACTGCCTAATCAATTGCCTAATTGCCTGCCTTATTGCCTTCCTTATTGCCCGCTTAATTACCTGCCTCATTGCCTGCCTTAAAGCCTGCCTTATTGCCTGCCTAATTGCCTGCCTAATTGCCTGCCTAAGTAACTGGCTAATTAACTGCCTAATTAACTGCCTAATTAAGTGCCTAATTAACTGCTTATTTGCCTGCCTAATTAACTGCTGGATTGCCCTTCCTAGTTAACTGCCTAAAAACTGCCTTATTAATTGCCTAATTGCCTGCCTAATTGCCTGCCTTATTGCCCGCCTAATTACCTTCCTCATTGCCTGCCTTAAAGCCTGCCTTATTGCCTGCCTAATTGCCTGCCTTATTGCCTGCCTAATTGCCTGCCTAATTGCCTGCCTAATTAACTGCCTGATTAACATCCTAATTGCCTGAATAATTGCCTGTCTAATTGCCTGCCTATTTGCCTGTCTATTTGCCTGCATAATTGCCTGCCTAATTGCCTGCCTAATTAACTGCCTAATTAACTGCTTAATTAACAGCCTAATTGTCAGCCAAATTGCCTTCCTAGTTAACTGCCTAATTAACTGCCTAATTAATTGCCTAATTGCCTGCCTAATTGCCTGCCTTATTGCCTGCCTAATTAACTGCCTGATTAACATCCTAATTGCCTGAATAATTACCTGCCTTATTGCCTGCCTTAAAGCCTGCGCCTTATTGCCTGCCTTAAAGCCTGCCTTATTGCCTGCCTAATTAACTGACTAATTGCCTGCCTAATTAACTGCCTAATTAACTGCCTAATTAACTGACTAATTAACTGCCTAATTAACTGCCTAACTGCCTGCCTTAAAGCCTGCCTAATTGCCTTCCTTATTAACTGCCTAAGTAACTGCCTAATTGCCTGCATAATTGAATGCCTTATTTCCCGCCTAATTACCTGCGTCATTGCCTGCCTAAAAGCCTGTCTAATTGCCTGCCTAATTAACTGCTGGATTGCCTTCCTAATTGCCCGCCTAATTAACTGCCTAATTGCCTTCCTAAAAGCCTGCCTTGTTGCCTGCCTAATTGCCTGCCTTATTAACTGCCTAATTGCATGCATAAATGCCTGCCTAATTGCCTGCCTAATTAACTGCCTAATTAACTGCCTAATCAACTGCTTTATTGCCTGCCTAATTAACTGCCTAATTGCATGCCTAATTAACTGCTGGATTGCCTGCTCAATTGCCCGCCTAATTAACTGCCTTATTGCCTCCCAAAAAGCCTTCCTTGTTGCCTGCCTAATTGCCTGCCAAATTGCCTGCCTAATTAACTGCCTTATTGCCTGCATAATTGCCTGCCTAATTAACTGCCTAATGAACTGCCTAATGAACTGCCTAATTAAATGCCTATTTGCCTGCTTTATTGCCTGCCTAATTAACTGCCCAATTAACTGCCTAATTAACTGCCTAATTGCCTGCCTAATTAACTGCTGGATTGCCTGCCTAATTGCCCGCCTAATTAACTGCATCATTGCCTGCCTAAAAGACTGCCTTGTTGCCTGCCTAATTGCCTTCCTAATTAACTGCCTTATTGCCTGCATAATTAAATGCCTAATTAACTGCCTCATTGCCTGCCCAAAATCCTTCCTTATTGCCTCTCTAATTGCCTGCCTAATTAACTGCCTAATTGCCTATATAATTGCCTGCCTAATTGACTGCCTAATTAACTGCCTAATTAAATGCCTAATTAACTGCCTAATTGCCTGCATAATTGCCTGCCTTATTGCCTGCCTAATTAACTGCCAAATTGCCTGCCTAATTACCTGCCTAATAAACTGCCTAATTGCCTGCCTAATAAACTGCCTAACTGCCTGCCTAATTAACTGCCTAATAAACTGCCTAATTAACTGCCTAATTAACTGCCTAGTTGCCTGCATTATTGCCTGCCTAATTGCCTGCCTAATTAACTGCCTAATTAACTGCTTAATTAACTGCCTATTTGCCTGCATAATTGCCTGCCTAATTGTTTGCCTAATTAACTGCTTATTAACTGCTTAATTAACTGCCTAATTAATTGCTTAATTAACTGCTTAATTGCCTGCCTAATTGCCTTCCTAGTTAACTGCCTAATTAACTGCCTAATCAATTGCCTAATTGCCTGCCTAATTGCCTTCCTTATTGCCCGCTTAATTACCTGCCTCATTGCCTGCCTTAAAGCCTGCCTTATTGCCTGCCTAATTGCCTGCCTAATTGCCTGCCTAAGTAACTGGCTAATTAACTGCCTAATTAACTGCCTAATTAACTGCCTAATTAACTGCTTATTTGCCTGCCTAATTAACTGCTGGATTGCCTTCCTAGTTAACTGCCTAATAACTGCCTTATTAATTGCCTAATTGCCTGCCTAATTGCCTGCCTTATTGCCCGCCTAATTACCTTCCTCATTGCCTGCCTTAAAGCATGCCTTATTGCCTGCCTAATTGCCTGCCTTATTGCCTGCCTAATTGCCTGCCTTATTGCCTGCCTAATTGCCTGCCTAATTGCCTGCCTAATTAACTGCCTGATAAACATCCTAATTGCCTGAATAATTGCCTGTCTAATTGCCTGCCTATTTGCCTGTCTATTTGCCTGCATAATTGCCTGCCTAATTGCCTGCCTAATTAACTGCCTAATTAACTGCTTAATTAACAGCCTAATTGCCTGCCAAATTGCCTTCCTAGTTAACTGCCTAATTAACAGCCTAATTAATTGCCTAATTGCCTGCCTAATTGCCTGCCTTATTGCCCGCCTAATAACCTGCCTCATTGCCTGCCTTAAAGCCTGCCTTATTGCCTGCCTAATTAACTGACTAATTGCCTGCCTAATTAACTGCCTAATTAACTGCCTAATTAACTGCCTAATTAACTGCCTAACTGCCTGCCTTAAAGCCTGCCTAATTGCCTTCCTAATTAACTGCCTAATTAACTGCCTAATTGCCTGCATAATTGAATGCCTTATTTCCCGCCTAATTACCTGCCACATTGCCTGCCTAAAAGCCTGTCTAATTGCCTGCCTAATTAACTGCTGGATTGCCTTCCTAATTGCCCGCCTAATTAACTGCCTCATTGCCTTCCTAAAAGCCTGCCTTGTTGCCTGCCTAATTGCCTGCATTAATGCCTACCTAATTAACTGCCTAATTAAGTGCCTAATTAACTGCCTAATTGCCTGCCTAATAACTGCTGGATTGCCTGCCTAATTGCCCGCCTAATTAACTGCCTCATTGCCTGCCTAAAAGCCTGCATTGTTGCCTGCCTAATTGCCTGCCTAATTATCTGCCTAATTGCCTGCATAATTGCCTGCCTTATTAACTGCTGGATTGCCTGCCTAATTGCCCGCCTAATTAACTGCCTAATTAACTGCATAATTAACTGACTAATTGCCTGCCTTATTATCTGCTGGATTGCCTGCCTAATTGCCCGCCTAATTAACTGCCTCATTGCCTGCCTAAATGCCTGCCTTGTTGCCTGCCTAATTGCCTGCCTAATTAACTGCCTAATTTCCTGCATAAATGCCTGCCTAATGGCCTGCCTAATTAACTGCCTAATTAACTGCCTAATTGCCTGCCTAATTGCCTGCCTAATTGCCTGCCTAAATGCCTACCTAATTAACTGCCTAATTAAGTGCCAAATTAACTGCCTAATTGCCTGCCTAATTAACTGCTGGATTGCCTGCCTAATTGCCCGCCTAATTAACTGCCTCATTGCCTGCCTAAAAGCCTGCATTGTTGCCTGCCTAATTGCCTGCCTAATTTACTGCCTAATTCCCTGCCTAATTGCCTGCCTAATTAACTGTCTAATTAACTGCCTAATTAACTACCTAATTGCCTGCCTAATTGCCTGCCTTAATGCCTGCCTAATTAACTGCCTAATTGCCTGCCTAAGTAAATGCTGGATTGCCTGCCTAATTAACTGCCTATCTGCCTGCCTAATTGCCTGCCTAATTGCCCGCCTAATTAACTGCCTAATTGCCTGCATAATTGCCTGCCTAATTGCCTGCCTAATTAACTGCCTAATTAACTGCCTAATTAACTACCTAATTGCCTACCTAATTGCCTTCCTTAATGCCTGCCTAATTAACTGCCTAATTGCCTGCCTAAGTAAATGCTGGATTGCCTGCCTAATTGCCTGCCTAATTAACTGCCTAATTGCCCGCATATTAGCCAGCCTTAATGCCTTCCTTATTAACTGCCTAATTAATTGCCTAATTGCCTCAATAATTGTCTGCCTTAATGCCTGCCTAATTAACTGCTTAATTAACTGCCTAATTCCCTGTCCAATTGCCTGCCTAATTTACTGCCTAATTGCCTGCCTTATTGCCTGCCTAATTGCCTCCATAATTGCCTGCCTAATTGCCTGCCTAATTAACTGCCTAATTAACTGCCTAATTAACTGCCTAATTGCCTGCCTAATTAACTGCCTAATTAACTGCCTAATTAACTGCCTTATTGCCTGCCTAATTAACTGCTGGATTGCCTGCCTAATCGCCTGCCTAATTAACTGCCTAGCTGCCTGCCTAATTAACTGCCTCATTGCCTGCCTAAATGCCTGCATAATTGCCTGCCTAATTGCCTGCCTAATTAACTGCCTAATTAACTGCCTAATTAACTGCCTAATTAACTGCCTAATTGCATGCCTAATTAACTGCTGGATTGCCTGCTCAATTGCCCGCCTAATTAACTGCCTTATTGCCTCCCAAAAAGCCTTCCTTGTTGCCTGCCTAATTGCCTGCCAAATTGCCTGCCTAATTAACTGCCTTATTGCCTGCATAATTGCCTGCCTAATTAACTGCCTAATTAACTGCCTAATGAACTGCCTAATTAAATGCCTATTTGCCTGCTTTATTGCCTGCCTAATTAACTGCCCAATTAACTGCCTAATTAACTGCCTAATTGCCTGCCTAATTAACTGCTGGATTGCCTGCCTAATTGCCCGCCTAATTAACTGCATCATTGCCTGCCTAAAAGACTGCCTTGTTGCCTGCCTAATTGCCTTCCTAATAAACTGCCTTATTGCCTGCATAATTAAATGCCTAATTAACTGCCTCATTGCCTGCCCAAAATCCTTCCTTATTGCCTCTCTAATTGCCTGCCTAATTAACTGCCTAATTGCCTATATAATTGCCTGCCTAATTGACTGCCTAATTAACTGCCTAATTAAATGCCTAATTAACTGCCTAATTGCCTGCATAATTGCCTGCCTTATTGCCTGCCTAATTAACTGCCAAATTGCCTGCCTAATTGCCTGCCTAATAAACTGCCTAATTGCCTGCCTAATAAACTGCCTAACTGCCTGCCTAATTAACTGCCTAATAAACTGCCTAATTAACTGCCTAATTAACTGCCTAGTTGCCTGCATTATTGCCTGCCTAATTGCCTGCCTAATTAACTGCCTAAGTAACTGCCTAATTAACTGCTTAATTAACTGCCTATTTGCCTGCATAATTGCCTGCCTAATTGTTTGCCTAATTAACTGCTTATTAACTGCTTAATTAACTGCCTAATTAATTGCTTAATTAACTGCTTAATTGCCTGCCTAATTGCCTTCCTAGTTAACTGCCTAATTAACTGCCTAATCAATTGCCTAATTGCCTGCCTAATTGCCTTCCTTATTGCCCGCTTAATTACCTGCCTCATTTCCTGCCTTTAAGCCTGCCTTATTGCCTGCCTAATTGCCTGCCTAATTGCCTGCCTAAGTAACTGGCTAATTAACTGCCTAATTAACTGCCTAATTAACTGCCTAAATAACTGCTTATTTGCCTGCCTAATTAACTGCTGGATTGCCTTCCTAGTTAACTGCCTAATAACTGCCTTATTAATTGCCTAATTGCCTGCCTAATTGCCTGCCTTATTGCCCGCCTAATTACCTTCCTCATTGCCTGCCTTAAAGCATGCCTTATTGCCTGCCTAATTGCCTGCCTTATTGCCTGCCTAATTGCCTGCCTAATTGCCTGCCTAATTAACTGCCTGATAAACATCCTAATTGCCTGAATAATTGCCTGTCTAATTGCCTGCCTATTTGCCCGTCTATTTGCCTGCATAATTGCCTGCCTAATTGCCTGCCTAATTAACTGCCTAATTAACTGCTTAATTAACAGCCCAATTGCCTGCCAAATTGCCTTCCTAGTTAACTGCCTAATTAACTGCCTAATTAATTGCCTAATTGCCTGCCTAATTGCCTGCCTTATTGCCCGCCTAATTACCTGCCTCATTGCCTGCCTTAAAGCCTGCCTTATTGCCTGCCTAATTAACTGACTAATTGCCTGCCTAATTAACTGCCTAATTAACTGCCTAGTTAACTGCCTAATTAACTGCCTAATTAACTGCCTAACTGCCTGCCTTAAAGCCTGCCTAATTGCCTTCCTAATTAACTGCCTAATTAACTGCCTAATTGCCTGCATAATTGAATGTTTTATTTCCCGCCTAATTACCTGCCTCATTGCCTGCCTAAAAGCCTGTCTAATTGCCTGCCTAATTAACTGCTGGATTGCCTTCCTAATTGCCCGCCTAATTAACTGCCTCATTGCCTTCCTAAAAGCCTGCCTTGTTGCCTGCCTAATTGCCTGCATTAATGCCTACCTAATTAACTGCCTAATTAAGTGCCTAATTAACTGCCTAATTGCCTGCCTAATAACTGCTGGATTGCCTGCCTAATTGCCCGCCTAATTAACTGCCTCATTGCCTGCCTAAAAGCCTGCATTGTTGCCTGCCTAATTGCCTGCCTAATTATCTGCCTAATTGCCTGCATAATTGCCTGCCTTATTAACTGCTGGATTGCCTGCCTAATTGCCCGCCTAATTAACTGCCTAATTAACTGCATAATTAACTGACTAATTGCCTGCCTTATTATCTGCTGGATTGCCTGCCTAATTGCCCGCCTAATTAACTGCCTCATTGCCTGCCTAAATGCCTGCCTTGTTGCCTGCCTAATTGCCTGCCTAATTAACTGCCTTATTTCCTGCATAAATGCCTGCCTAATGGCCTGCCTAATTAACTGCCTAATTAACTGCCTAATTGCCTGCCTAATTGCCTGCCTAATTGCCTGCCTAAATGCCTACCTAATTAACTGCCTAATTAAGTGCCAAATTAACTGCCTAATTGCCTGCCTAATTAACTGCTGGATTGCCTGCCTAATTGCCCGCCTAATTAACTGCCTCATTGCCTGCCTAAAAGCCTGCATTGTTGCCTGCTTAATTGCCTGCCTAATTTACTGCCTAATTCCCTGCATAATTGCCTGCCTAATTGCCTGCCTAATTAACTGTCTAATTAACTGCCTAATTAACTACCTAATTGCCTGCCTAATTGCCTGCCTTAATGCCTGCCTAATTAACTGCCTAATTGCCTGCCTAAGTAAATGCTGGATTGCCTGCCTAATTGCCTGCCTAATTAACTGCCTATCTGCCTGCCTAATTGCCTGCCTAATTGCCCGCCTAATTAACTGCCTAATTGCCTGCCTAATTGCCTGCCTAATTGCCTGCCTAATTAACTGCCTAATTAACTGCCTAATTAAATACCTAATTATTTGCCTAATTGCCTGCCTAATTAACTGCCTAATTAACTGCCTAATTAACTGCCTTATTGCCTGCCTAATTAACTGCTGGATTGCCTGCCTAATCGCCTGCCTAATTAACTGCCTAACTGCCTGCCTAATTAACTGCCTCATTGCCTGCCTAAATGCCTGCATTGTTGCCTGCCTAATTGCCTGCCTAATTATCTGCCTAATTGCCTGCATAATTGCCTGCCTTATTAACTGCTGGATTGCCTGCCTAATTGCCCGCCTAATTAACTGCCTAATTAACTGCATAATTAACTGACTAATTGCCTGCCTTATTATCCGCTGGATTGCCTGCCTAATTGCCCGCCTAATTAACTGCCTCATTGCCTGCCTAAATGCCTGCCTTGTCACCTGCCTAATTGCCTGCCTAATTAACTGCCTAATTTCCTGCATAAATGCCTGCCTAATGGCCTGCCTAATTAACTGCCTAATTAACTGCCTAATTAACTGCCTAATTGCCTGCCTAATTGCCTGCCTAATTGCCTGCCTAAATGCCTACCTAATTAACTGCCTAATTAAGTGCCAAATTAACTGCCTAATTGCCTGCCTAATTAACTGCTAGATTGCCTGCCTAATTGCCCGCCTAATTAACTGCCTCATTGCCTGCCTAAAAGCCTGCATTGTTGCCTGCCTAATTGCCTGCCTAATTTACTGCCTAATTCCCTGCATAATTGCCTGCGTAATTGCCTGCCTAATTAACTGTCTAATTAACTGCCTAATTAACTACCTAATTGCCTGCCTAATTGCCTGCCTTAATGCCTGCCTAATTAACTGCCTAATTGCCTGCCTAAGTAAATGCTGGATTGCCTGCCTAATTGCCTGCCTAATTAACTGCCTATCTGCCTGCCTAATTGCCTGCCTAATTGCCCGCCTAATTAACTGCCTAATTGCCTGCATAATTGCCTGCCTAATTGCCTGCCTAATTAACTGCCTAATTAACTGCCTAATTAACTACCTAATTGCCTACCTAATTGCCTGCCTTAATGTCTGCCTAATTAACTGCCTAATTGCCTGCCTAAGTAAATGCTGGATTGCCTGCCTAATTGCCTGCCTAATTAACTGCCTAATTGCCCGCATATTAGCCTGCCTTATTGCCTTCCTTATTAACTGCCTAATTAATTGCCTAATTGCCTCAATAATTGTCTGCCTTAATGCCTGCCTAATTAACTGCTTAATTAACTGCCTAATTCCCTGTCCAATTGCCTGCCTAATTTACTGCCTAATTGCCTGCCTTATTGCCTGCCTAATTGCCTGCATAATTGCCTGCCTAATTGCCTGCTTAATTAACTGCCTAATTAACTGCCTAATTAACTGCCTAATTGCCTGCCTAATTAACTGCCTAATTAACTGCCTAATTAACTGCCTTATTGCCTGCCTAATTAACTGCTGGATTGCCTGCCTAATCGCCTGCCTAATTAACTGCCTAACTGCCTGCCTAATTAACTGCCTCATTGCCTGCCTAAATGCCTGCATAATTGCCTGCCTAATTGCCTGCCTTATTAACTGCCTAATTAACTGCCTAATTAACTGCCTAATTAACTGCCTAATTGCATGCCTAATTAACTGCTGGATTGCCTGCTCAATTGCCCGCCTAATTAACTGCCTTATTGCCTCCCAAAAAGCCTTCCTTGTTGCCTGCCTAATTGCCTGCCTAATTAACTGCCTTATTGCCTGCATAATTGCCTGCCTAATTAACTGCCTAATTAACTGCCTAATGAACTGCCTAATTAAATGCCTATTTGCCTGCTTTATTGCCTGCCTAATTAACTGCCCAATTAACTGCCTAATTAACTGCCTAATTAACTGCCTAATTAACTGCTGGATTGCCTGCCTAATTGCCCGCCTAATTAACTGCATCATTGCCTGCCTAAAAGACTGCCTTGTTGCCTGCCTAATTGCCTTCCTAATTAACTGCCTTATTGCCTGCATAATTAAATGCCTAATTAACTGCCTCATTGCCTGCCCAAAATCCTTCCTTATTGCCTCTCTAATTGCCTGCCTAATTAACTGCCTAATTTCCTATATAATTGCCTGCCTAATTGACTGCCTAATTAACTGCCTAATTAAATGCCTAATTAACTGCCTAATTGCCTGCATAATTGCCTGCCTTATTGCCTGCCTAATTAACTGCCAAATTGCCTGCCTAATTGCCTGCCTAATAAACTGCCTAACTGCTTGCCTAATTAACTGCCTAATAAACTGCCTAATTAACTGCCTAATTAACTGCCTAGTTGCCTGCATTATTGCCTGCCTAATTGCCTGCCTAATTAACTGCCTAATTAACTGCCTAATTAACTGCTTAATTAACTGCCTATTTGCCTGCATAATTGCCTGCCTAATTGTTTGCCTAATTAACTGCTTATTAACTGCTTAATTAACTGCCTAATCAATTGCTTAATTAACTGCTTAATTGCCTGCCTAATTGCCTTCCTAGTTAACTGCCTAATTAACTGCCTAATCAATTGCCTAATTGCCTGCCTAATTGCCTTCCTTATTGCCCGCTTAATTACCTGCCTCATTTCCTGCCTTAAAGCCTGCCTTATTGCCTGCCTAATTGCCTGCCTAATTGCCTGCCTAAGTAACTGGCTAATTAACTGCCTAATTAACTGCCTAATTAACTGCCTAATTAACTGCTTATTTGCCTGCCTAATTAACTGCTGGATTGCCTTCCTAGTTAACTGCCTAATAACTGCCTTATTAATTTCCTAATTGCCTGCCTAATTGCCTGCCTTATTGCCCGCCTAATTACCTTCCTCATTGCCTGCCTTAAAGCATGCCTTATTGCCTGCCTAATTGCCTGCCTTATTGCCTGCCTAATTGCCTGCCTAATTGCCTGCCTAATTAACTGCCTGATAAACATCCTAATTGCCTGAATAATTGCCTGTCTAATTGCCTGCCTATTTGCCTGTCTATTTGCCTGCATAATTGCCTGCCTAATTGCCTGCCTAATTAACTGCCTAATTAACTGCTTAATTAACAGCCTAATTGCCTGCCAAATTGCCTTCCTAGTTAACTGCCTAATTAACTGCCTAATTAATTGCCTAATTGCCTGCCTAATTGCCTGCCTTATTGCCCGCCTAATTACCTGCCTCATTGCCTGCCTTAAAGCCTGCCTTATTGCCTGCCTAATTAACTGACTAATTGCCTGCCTAATTAACTGCCAAATTAACTGCCTAATTAACTGCCTAATTAACTGCCTAACTGCCTGCCTTAAAGCCTGCCTAATTGCCTTCCTAATTAACTGCCTAATTAACTGCCTAATTGCCTGCATAATTGAATGCCTTATTTCCCGCCTAATTACCTGCCTCATTGCCTGCCTAAAAGCCTGTCTAATTGCCTGCCTAATTAACTGCTGGATTGCCTTCCTAATTGCCCGCCTAATTAACTGCCTCATTGCCTTCCTAAAAGCCTGCCTTGTTGCCTGCCTAATTGCCTGCATTAATGCCTACCTAATTAACTGCCTAATTAAGTGCCTAATTAACTGCCTAATTGCCTGCCTAATAACTGCTGGATTGCCTGCCTAATTGCCCGCCTAATTAACTGCCTCATTGCCTGCCTAAAAGCCTGCATTGTTGCCTGCCTAATTGCCTGCCTAATTATCTGCCTAATTGCCTGCATAATTGCCTGCCTTATTAACTGCTGGATTGCCTGCCTAATTGCCCGCCTAATTAACTGCCTAATTAACTGCATAATTAACTGACTAATTGCCTGCCTTATTATCTGCTGGATTGCCTGCCTAATTGCCCGCCTAATTAACTGCCTCATTGCCTGCCTAAATGCCTGCCTTGTTGCCTGCCTAATTGCCTGCCTAATTAACTGCCTAATTTCCTGCATAAATGCCTGCCTAATGGCCTGCCTAATTAACTGCCTAATTAACTGCCTAATTGCCTGCCTAATTGCCTGCCTAATTGCCTGCCTAAATGCCTACCTAATTAACTGCCTAATTAAGTGCCAAATTAACTGCCTAATTGCCTGCCTAATTAACAGCTGGATTGCCTGCCTAATTGCCCGCCTAATTAACTGCCTCATTGCCTGCCTAAAAGCCTGCATTGTTGCCTGCCTAATTGCCTGCCTAATTTACTGCCTAATTTCCTTAATAATTGCCTGCCTAATTGCCTGCCTAATTAACTGTCTAATTAACTGCCTAATTAACTACCTAATTGCCTGCCTAATTGCCTGCCTTAATGCCTGCCTAATTAACTGCCTAATTGCCTGCCTAAGTAAATGCTGGATTGCCTGCCTAATTGCCTGCCTAATTAACTGCCTATCTGCCTGCCTAATTGCCTGCCTAATTGCCCGCCTAATTAACTGCCTAATTGCCTGCATAATTGCCTGCCTAATTGCCTGCCTAATTAACTGCCTAATTAACTACCTAATTGCCTACCTAATTGCCTGCCTTAATGCCTGCCTAATTAACTGCCTAATTGCCTGCCTAAGTAAATGCTGGATTGCCTGCCTAATTGCCTGCCTAATTAACTGCCTAATTGCCCGCATATTAGCCTGCCTTATTGCCTTCCTTATTAACTGCCTAATTAATTGCCTAATTGCCTCAATAATTGTCTGCCTTAATGCCTGCCTAATTAACTGCTTAATTAACTGCCTAATTCCCTGTCCAATTGCCTGCCTAATTTACTGCCTAATTGCCTGCCTTATTGCCTGCCTAATTGCCTGCATAATTGCCTGCCTAATTGCCTGCCTAATTAACTGCCTAATTAACTGCCTAATTAACTGCCTAATTGCCTGCCTAATTAACTGCCTAATTAACTGCCTTATTGCCTGCCTAATTAACTGCTGAATTGCCTGCCTAATCGCCTGCCTAATTAACTGCCTAACTGCCTGCCTAATTAACTGCCTCATTGCCTGCCTAAATGCCTGCATAATTGCCTGCCTAATTGCCTGCCTAATTAACTGCCTAATTAACTGCCTAATTAACTGCCTAATTAAATGCCTAATTGCATGCCTAATTAACTGCTGGATTGCCTGCTCAATTGCCCGCCTAATTAACTGCCTTATTGCCTCCCAAAAAGCCTTCCTTGTTGCCTGCCTAATTGCCTGCCAAATTGCCTGCCTAATTACTGCCTTATTGCTTGCATAATTGCCTGCCTAATTAACTGCCTAATTAACTGCCTAATTAACTGCCTAATTAACTGCCTATTTTCCTGCTTTATTGCCTGCCTAATTAACTGCCCAATTAACTGCCTAATTAACTGCCTAATTGCCTGCCTAATTAACTGCTGGATTGCCTGCCTAATTGCCCGCCTTATAAACTGCATCATTGCCTGCCTAAAAGACTGCCTTGTTGCCTGCCTAATTGCCTTCCTAATTAACTGCCTTATTGCCTGCATAATTAAATGCCTAATAGCCTGCCTAATTAACTGCCTAATTAACTGCCTAATTGCCTGCCTAATTGCCTGCCTTAATGCCTGCCTAATTAACTGCCTAATTAATTGACTAATTAACTGCCTAATTAACTGCTAATTGCCTGCATAATTAACTGCTGGTTTGCCTGCCTAATTGCCCGCCTAACTAACTGCCTTATTGCCTGCCTAAAAGCCTGCCTTGTTGCCTGCCTGATTGCCTGCCTATTTGCCTGCCTAATTTACTGCCTTATTGCCTGCCTAATTGCCTGCCTAATTAACTGCCTAATTGCCTGCCTAATTAACTGCCTTATTGCCTGCCTAATTGCCTGCCTGCCTTATTGCTTGCCTAATTGCCTGCCTAATTGCTTGCCTAATTTACTGCCTTATTGCCTGCCTAAATGCATGCTTAATTGCCTGCCTAATTAACTGCCTAATTACCTGCCTAATTGCCTGCCTAATTGCCTGCCTAATTGCTTGCCTAATTGCCTGCATAATTAACTGGCAAATTAACTGCCTAATTAACTGCCTAACTGCCTGCCTAATTACTGCTGGATTGCCTTCCTAATTGTCCGCCTAATTAAATGCCTCATTGCCTGCCTAAAAGCCTGCCTTGTTGCCTGCCTAATTGCCAGCCTAATTAACTGCTTAATTGCCTGCCTAATTAACTGCCTAATTAACTGCCTAATTAACTGCCTTATTGCCTGCCTAATTATCTGCTGGATTGCCTGCCTAATTGCCCGCCTAATTAACTGCCTCATTGCCTGCTTAAAAGCCTGCCTTGTTACCTGCCTAAATGCCTGACTAATTAACTGCCTAATTGCCCGCATATTTGCCTGCCTAATTGCCTGCCTAATTAACTGCCTAACTAATTGCCTAATTAACTGCCTAATTGCCTGCCTAATTGCCTGCTTTAATGCCTGCCTAAATAACTGCCTAATTGCCTGCCTAATTAACTGCTGGATTGCCTGCCTAATTGCCTGCCTAATATACTGCCTAACTGCCTGCCTAATTAAATGCCTCATTGCCTGCCTAAAAGCCTGCCTTATTGCCTGCCTTATTGCCTGCCTAATTGCCTGCCTAATTAACTGCCTAATTTCCTGCCTAATTAACTGCCTAATTACCTGCCTAATTGCCTGCATATTTGCCTGCCTAATTGCCTGCCTAATTGCCTGCCTACTTGCCTGCATTATTGCCTGCCTAATTGCCTGCCTAATTATATGCCTAATTAACTGCTTAATTACTGCCTATTGCCTGCCTAATTGCCTTCCTAGTTAACTGCCTAATTAACTGCCTAATTAATTGCCTAATTGCCTGCCTTATTGCCTGCCTTATTGCCCGCCTAATTACCTGCCTCATTGCCTGCCTTAAAGCCTGCCTTATTGCCTGCCTAATTGCCTGCCTTATTGCCTGCCTAATTAACTGCCTAATTACCTGTCTAATTAACAGCCTAATAAACTGCCTATTTGCCTGCCTAATTAACTGCTAAATTGCCTTCCTTATTGCCCGCCTAATTAACTGCCTCATTGCCTGCCTAAAATTCTGCCTTGTTGCCTGCCTAATTGCCTGCTTAATTAACTGCCTAATTGCCTGCATAAATGCCTGCCTAATTGCCTGCCTAATTAACTGCCTGATTAACTGCCTAATTGCCTGCCTAATTAACTGCCTAATTTCCTGCCTAATTAACTGCCTAATTACCTGCCTAATTGCCTGCATATTTGCCTGCCTAATTGCCTGCCTAATTGCCTGCCTACTTGCCTGCATTATTGCCTGCCTAATTGCCTGCCTAATTAACTGCCTAATTAACTGCTTAATTACTGCCTAATTGCCTGCTTAATTGCCTTCCTAGTTAACTGCCTAATTAACTGCCTAATTAATTGCCTAATTGCCTGCCTTATTGCCTGCCTTATTGCCCGCCTAATTACCTGCCTCATTGCCTGCCTTAAAGCCTGCCTTATTGCCTGCCTAATTGCCTGCCTTATTGCCTGCCTAAATAACTGCCTAATTATCCGTCTAATTAACAGCCTAATTAACTGCCTAATTAACTGCCTATTTGCCTGCCTAATTAACTGCTAAATTGCCTTCCTTATTGCCCGCCTAATTAACTGCCTCATTGCCTGCCTAAAATTCTGCCTTGTTGCCTGCCTAATTGCCTGCTTAATTAACTGCCTAATTGCCTGCATAAATGCCTGCCTAATTGCCTGCCTAATTAACTGCCTAATTAACTGCCTAATTAAATGCCTAATTGCCTGCCTAATTGCCTTCCTAGTTAACTGCCAAATTAACTGCCTAATTAATTGCCTAATTGCCTGCCTAGTTGCCAGCCTTATTGCCCGCCTAATTACCTGCCTCATTGCCTGCCTTAAAGCCTGCTTTATTACCTGCCTAATTGCCTGCCTAATTGCCTGCATAATTAACTGCCTAATTAACTGCCTAATTGCCTGCCTAATTAACTGCTTAATTAACTGCCTAATTGCCTGCCTAATTGCCTTCCTAGTTGACTGCCTAATTAACGGCCTAATTAATTGCCTAATTGCCTGCCTAATTGCCTTCCTTATTGCCTGCCTAATTACCTACCCCATTGCTTGCCTAAAAGCCTGCCTTATTGCCTGCCTAATTGCCTGCCTAATTGCCTGCCTAATTGCCTGCATAATTAACTGCCTAATTAACTGCCTAATTAACTGCCTAATTAACTGCCTAATTGCCTGCCTAATTAACTGCTGGATTGCCTTCCTAATTGCCCGCCTAATTAACTGCCTCATTGCCTGCCTAAAAGCCTGCTTTGTTGCCTGTCTAATTGCCTGCCTAATTAACTGCCTAATTGCCTGCCTAATTAACTGCCTAATTAACTGCCTAATTAACTGCCTTATTGCCTGCCTAATTAACTGCTGGATTGTCTCCCTAATTGCCCGCCTAATTAACTGCCTCATTGCCTGCCTAAAAGCCTGCCTTGTTGCCTGCCTAATTGCCTGCCTAATTAACTGCCTAATTGCCCGCATATTTGCCTGCCTAATTGCCTGCCTAATTAACTGCCTAATTAATTGCTAATTAACTGCCTAATTGCCTGCCTAATTGCCTGTTTAATGCCTGCCTAAATAACTGCCTAATTGCCTGCCTAATTAACTGCTGGATTGCCTGCCTAATCGCCTGCCTAATTAAATGCCTCATTGCCTGCCTAAAAGCCTGCCTTAATGCCTGCCTAATTGCCTACATTATTAACTGCCTAATTGCCTGCCTAATTAACTGCCTAATTACCCGCCTAATTACCTGCATAATTGCCTGCCTAATTGCCTGCCTAATTGCCTGCCTATTTGCCTGCATAATTGCCTGCCTAATTGCCTGCCTAATTAACTGCCTAATTAACTGCTTAATTAACTGCCTAATTGCATGCCTAATTGCCTTCCTAGTTAACTGCCTAATTAACTGCCTAATTAATTGCCTAATTGCCTGCCTTATTGCCTGCCTTATTACCTGCCTAATTACCTGCCTCATTGCCTGCCTTAAAGCCTGCCCTATTGCCTACTTTATTGCCTGCCTAATTGCCTGCCTAATTAACTGCCTAATTAACTGCCTAATTAACTGCCTAATTAACTGCCTAATTAAGTGCCTAATTAACTGCCTATTTGCCTGCCTAATTAACTGCTGGATTGCCTTCCTAATTGCCTGCCTAATTAACTGCTCATTGCCTGCCTAAAAGCCTGCATTGTTTCCTGCCTAATTGCCTGCCTAATTTACTGCCTAATTGCCTGTCTAATTACTTGCCTAATTGCCTGCCTAATTGCCTGCATAATTGCCTGCTTAATTGCCTGTCTAAATAAATGCCTAATTGCCTGCCTATTTAAAGCCCAATTGCCTGCCTAATTGTCTGCCTAATTTCCTGCCTAATAGCCTGCCTGCCTAATTGCCTTCCTCATTGCCTGCCTGCCTAATTGCCTGCCTAATTGCCTGCCTCATTGCCTGACTAATTGCCTGCCTCATTGCCTGTTTGCCTAATTGCCTGCCTTATTGCTTGCCTCTTTGCCTGACTAATTGCTTGCCTAACTAATTGCCTGCCTAATCGCCTGCCTAATTGCCTGCCTAATTGCCTGCCTTATTGCCTACCTGCCAAATTACCTGCCTATGTAATTGCCTGCTTATTAGCCTGTCTAATTGCCTAACTAATAACCTATATGCCTAATTGCCTGCCTAATTGCCTGCCTAATTTGCTGCCTAATTGCCTGCCTAATTGCCTGCCTCAATACCTGTCTAATTGTCTCCCTAATAAACTGCATAATTGCCTGCCTAATTACCTGCCTTACTGCCTGCCTTATTGCCTGCCTAATTGCCTTCCTAATTGCCTTCATTATTGCCTGCCTAATTAACTGCCTAATTGACCGCCTAATTGCCTACCTGCCTAAATGCCTGCCTGCCTAATTGCCTGCCTAATTGCCTGATTAAATAACTGCCTTATTGCCTGCCTTATAAACTTTCTAATTGCCTGCTCAATTGCCTGCCTAATAAACTGCCTAATTGCTTGCCTAATTGCCTGTCTAATTTTCAGCCTAATTGCCTGCCTAATTGTTTGCCTAATTGCCTGCCTAATTTCCTGCTTAATTGCCTGTCAAATTGCCTGCCTAATAACTGCCTAATTGCCTGCCTAATTAACCGCCTTATTGCCTGCCTTATTGCCTGCCTAATTAACTGCCTAATTGCCTCCCATATTGCCTGCCTAATTGCCTGCCTAATTGCCTGCCTAATTCCCTGTCTAATTAACTGCCTTATTGCCTGCCTAAATGCCTGCTTAATTGCCTTCCTAATTGCCTGCCTAATTAACTGCCTATTTGCCTTCCTAATTATCTGCCTAATTGCCTTCCTAATTAACCACTAATTGCCTGCCTAATTGCCTGCCTATACAATTGTCTGCCTAAATGCTTGCCTGCCTAATTGCCTGCCTAATTGCTTGCCCAATTAACTGCCTTATTGCCTTCCTAATTGCCTGCTTAATTACCTGCCTAACTGCCTGCCTTATTGCCTGCCTAATTATCTGCCTATTTGCCTGCCTAATGAACTTCTAATTGCCTGCCTGCTTAATTGCCTGCCTAATTTAATGCCTAATTGCATGCCTTATTGCCTGTCTAAATGCCTGCCTAATTGCCTGCCTGTTGCCTGCCTTTCAAACTGCCTAATTGCCTGCGTAATTGCCTGCCTGATTGCCTTTTTAATTAACTGCCTAATTGCCTGCCTTATTGCCTACCTAATTTATAACCTAATTGCCTGCCTAATCTTCTGCCTAATTGCCTGCCTGATTTCCTGCCTTATTTCCTGCCTAATTACCTGCCAAATTAACTGATATATTGCCTGCCTAATTGTTTGCTAATTAACTGCCTAATTAACTGCCTTATTGCCTGCTAATTGCCTGCCTAATTGCCTGCCTAATTGCCTGCTTTATCAACTGCCTAACTGCCTGCCTAATTGCCTGCTTAATAAACTGCCTAATTGCCTGCTTATTTAACTGCCTTATTAACTGCCTAATTTCCTGCCTTTTTAACTGCCTAATTGCCTGTTAAATTGCCTCCCTAATTGCCTTCCTAATTGCCTGCCTAATTGCCTGCCTGCCTAATTGCATGCCTAATTGCCTGTTTGAATGCCTGCCTAATTGCCTGCCTGTTGCCTGCCTTTTTAACTGACTTATTGCCTGCCTAAATGCCTGCTTAATTGCCTTCCTAATATTCTGCCTAATTAATTGCCTAATTGCCTTCCTAATTATCTGCCTAATTGCCTGCCTAATTAACTGCCTTATTGCCTGCCTAATTGCCTGCCTGCCTTATTGCTTGCCTAATTGCCTGCCTAATTGCTTGCCTAATTTACTGCCTTATTGCCTGCCTAAATGCATGCTTAATTGCCTGCCTAATTAACTGCCTAATTACCTGCCTAATTGCCTGCCTAATTGCCTGCCTAATTGCTTGCCTAATCGCCTGCCTAATTGCCTGCCTTAAAGCCTGCCTTATTGCCTGCCCAATTGCCTGCCTAATTGCCTGCCTAATTAACTGCCTAATTAACTGCCTTATTAACTGCCTAATTAACTGCCTAATTAACTGCCTATTTGCCTGCCTAATTAACTGCTGGATTGCCTTCCTAATTGCCCGCCTAATTTACTGCCTCATTGCCTTCCTAAAAGCCTGCCTTGTTGCCTGCCTAATTGCCTGCCTTATTAACTGCCTAATTGCATGCATAAATGCCTGCCTAATTTCCTGCCTAATAAACTGCCTAATTAACTGCCTAATTAACTGCTTTATTGCCTGCCTAATTAACTGCCTAATTTCCTGCCTAATTGCCTGCCTAATTTCCTGCCTAATTGCCTTCCTAATTACCTGCTTATTAACTGCCTAATTGCCTGCATAATTGAATGCCTTATTTCCCGCCTAATTACCTGCCTAATTGTCTGCCTAAAAGCCTGTCTAATTGAGTGCCTAATTAACTGCTGGATTGCCTTCCTAATTGCTCGCCTAATTAACTGCCTCTGTGCCTGCCTGAAAGCCTGCCAAGTTGCCTGCCTAATTGCCTGCCTAAATAACTGCCTAAATGCCTGTCTAATTAACTGCCTAATTAACTGCCTAATTAACTGCCTTATTGCCTGCCTAATTAACTGCTGGATTGCCTTCCTAATTGCCCGCCTAATTAACTGCCTCATTGCCTGCCTAAAAGCCTGCCTTGTTGCCTGCCTAATTGCCTGCCTAAATAACTGCCTAAATACCTGCCTAATTAACTGCCTAATTAACTGCCTAATTAACTGCCTAATTAACTGGATAATTAACTGCCTAATTAACTGCCTAATTAACTGCCTAATTAACTGCCTGTTTACCCCTGCCTAATTAACTGCTGGATTGCCTGCCTTATTGCCTGCCTTATTGCCTGCCTAATTTACTGCCTAATTAACTGCTTAATTAACTACCTAAATGACTGCCTTAATGCCTGCCTAATTAACTGCCTAATTGCCTGCCTAATTAACTGCCTAATTGCCTGCCTAATTAACTGCCTAATTAACTGCATAATTGCCTGCATTAATGCCTGCCTAATTAACTGCCTAATTGCCTGCCTAATTAACTTTTGAATTGCCTGCCTAATTGCCTGATTAAATAACTGCCTTATTGCCTGCCTTATAAACTTTCTAATTGCCTGCTCAATTGCCTGCCTAATAAACTGCCTAATTGCTTGCCTAATTGCCTGTCTAATTTTCAGCCTAATTGCCTGCCTAATTGTTTGCCTAATTGCCTGCCTAATTTCCTGCTTAATTGCCTGTCAAATTGCCTGCCTAATAACTGCCTAATTGCCTGCCTAATTAACCGCCTTATTGCCTGCCTAATTGCCTGCCTAATTAACTGCCTAATTGCCTTCCTAATTATCTGCCTAATTGCCTTTGTAATTAACCGCTAATTGCCTGCATAATTGCCTGCCTATACAATTGTCTGCCTAATTGCTTGCCTGCCTAATTGCCTGCATAATTGCTTGCCCAATTAACTGCCTTATTGCCTTCCTAATTGCCTGCTTAATTACCTGCCTAACTGCCTGCCTTATTGCCTGCCTAATTATCTGCCTATTTGCCTGCCTAATGAACTTCCAATTGCTTGCCTGCTTAATTGCCTGCCTAATTTAATGCCTAATTGCATGCCTTATTGCCTGTCTGAATGCCTGCCTAATTGCCTGCCTGTTGCCTGCCTTTCAAACTGCCTAATTGCCTGCATAATTGCCTGCCTGATTGCCTTTTTAATTAACTGCCTAATTGCCTGCCTTATTGCCTACCTAATTTATAACCTAATTGCCTGCCTAATCTTCTGCCTATATGCCTGCCTGATTTCCTGCCTTATTTCCTGCCTAATTACCTGCCAAATTAACTGCTATATTGCCTGCCTAATTGCCTGCAAATTAACTGCCTAATTAACTGCCTTATTGCCTGCTAATTGCCTGCGTTATTGCCTGCCTAATTATCTGCCTTATTGCCTGCCTAATTAACTGCTTTATTGCCTGCCTAATTGCCTGCCTGCCTAATTGCCTACCTAATTGCCTGCCTTATTGCTTGCCTAATTAACTGCCTTATTGCTTGCCTAATTGCCTGCCTAATTGCCTGCCTTATTGCCTGCCTAATTGCCTGCTTAATCAACTGCCTAATTGCCTGCCTTATTGCCTGCTTAATAAACTGCCTAATTGCCTGCTTATTTAACTGCCTTATTAACTGCCTAATTGCCTGCCTAATTATCTGCCTAATTGCCTGCCTAATTGCCTGCATTATTACCTGCCAAATTGCCTGCCTAATTAACTTCTTAATTGCCTGCCTAATTGCCTGCCTGCCTTATTGCCTGCCTACTTAATTGCTTTCCTCATTAAATGCCTAACTGCCTGCTTAATTAACTGCATAATAGCCTGCCTAATAAACTGCCTAATTGCCTGCTTTTTTAACTGCCTAATTGCCTGTTAAATTACCTGCCTAATTGCCTTCCTAATTGCCTGCCTAATTGCCTGCCTGCCATATTGCATGCCTAATTGCCTGTTTGAATGCCTGCCTAATTGCCTGCCTGTTGCCTGCCTTTTTAACTGACTTATTGCCTGCCTAAATGCCTGCTTTATTGCCTTCCTAATATTCTGCCTAATTAACTGCCTAATTGCCTTCCTAATTATCTGCCTAATTGCCTGCCTAGTTAACTGCCTTATTGCCTGCCTAATTGCCTGCCTGCCTTATTGCTTGCCTAATTGCCTGCTTAATTGCTTGCCTAATTAACTGCCTTATTGCCTGCCTAAATGCATGCTTAATTGCCTGCCTAATTAACTGCCTAATTACCTGCCTAATTGCCTGCTTAATTGCTTGCATAATCGCCTGCCTAATTAACTGCCTAATTGCCTGCCTAATTGCCTGCCTAATGTCCTGTCTGCCTAATTGCCTGCCTAATTGCCTTCCTAATTGTCTGCCTTATTTACTGCCTAATTGCCTGCCTAATTGCCTGCCTTATTGCCTGCATAATAACCTGCCTCTTTGCCTGCCTTAAAGCCTGCCTTATTGCCTGCCTTATTGCCTGCCTAATTGCCTGCCTAATTAACTGCCTAATTGCCTGCATAATTGCCTGTCTAATTGCCTACCTAATTGCCTGTCTATTTGCCTGCATATTTGCCTGCCTAATTGCCTGCCTAATTAACTCCCTAATTAACTGCTTAATTAAATGTCTAATTGCCTGCCTAATTGCATTTCTAGTTAACTGCCTAATTAACTGCCTAATTAATTGCCTAATTGCCTGCCTAATTGCCTGCCTTATTGCTCGCCTAATTACCTGCCTCATTGCCTGCCTTAAAGCCTGCCTTATTGCCTGCCCAATTGCCTGCCTAATTGCCTGCCTAATTAACTGCTAATTAACTGCCTTATTAACTGCCTAATTAACTGCCTATTTAACTGCCTATTTGCCTGCCTAATTAACTGCTGGATTGCCTTCCTAATTGCCCGCCTAATTAACTGCCTCATTGCCTTCCTAAAAGCCTGCCTTGTTGCCTGCCTAATTGCCTGCCTTATTAACTGCCTAATTGCATGCATAAATGCCTGCCTAATTGCCTGCCTAATTAACTGCCTAATTAACTGCCTAATTAACTGCCTAATTAACTGCTTTATTGCCTGCCTAATTAACTGCCTAATTTCCTGCCTAATTGCCTGTCTAATTTCCTGCCTAATTGCCTTCCTAATTACCTGCTTATTAACTGTCTAATTGCCTGCATAATTGAATGCCTTATTTCCCGCCTAATTACCTGCCTAATTGCTTGCATAAAAGCCTGTCTAATTGCCTGCCTAATTAACTGCTGGATTGCCTTCCTAATTGCCCGCCTAATTAACTGCCTCATTGCCTTCCTAAAAGCCTGCCTTGTTGCCTGCCTAATTGCCTGCCTTATTAACTGCCTAATTGCATGCATAAATGCCTGCCTAATTGCCTGCCTAATTAACAGCCTAAATACCTGCCTAATTAACTGCCTAATTAACTGCCTAATTAACTGGATAATTATCTGCCTAATTAACTGCCTAATTAACTGCCTAATTAACTGCCTGTTTGCCTGCCTAATAAACTGCCTAATTAACTGCCTGTTTGCCTGCCTCATTGCCTGCCTAATTTACTGCCTAATTAACTGCTTAATTAACTACCTAAATGACTGCCTTAATGCCTGCCTAATTAACTGCCTAATTGCCTGCCTAATTAACTGCCTAATTAACTGCATAATTGCCTGCATTAATGCCTGCCTAATTAACTGCCTAATTGCCTGCCTAATTGACTTTTGAATTGCCTGCCTAATTTTCTGCCTAAATAACTTCCTTACTGCCTGCCTAATTAACTGACTAATTGCCAGCCTAATTGCCCGCCTAATTAACTCCCTCATTGCCTGCCTATAAGTCTGCCTTATTGCCTGCCTAATTGCCTGCCTAATTAACTGCCTAATTGCCTGCATAATTGCCTGACTAATTGCCTGCTAGATTGCCTGCCTAATTGCCCGCCTAATTTACTGCCTCATTGCCTGCCTAAAAGCCTACCTTGTTGCCTGAAAAATTGCCTGCCTAATTAACTGCCTAATTAACTGCCTAATTAACTGCCTGTTTAACTGCCTTATTGCCTGCCTAATTAACTGCTGGATTGCCTAACCAAATTGCCCGCCTAATAAACTGCCTAATTAACTGCATAATTAACTGCCTAATTGCCTGCCTTATTAACTGCTGGATTGCCTGCCTTATTGCCTGCCTAATTAACTGCCTAACTGCCTGCCTAATTGCCTGCCTAATTGCCCGCCTAATTAACTGCCTCATTGCCTGCTTAAAGGCCTGCCTTATTGCTTGCCTAATTGCCTGCCTAATTAACTGCCTAATTGCCTGCCTAATTTCCTGACTAATTAACAGCCTAATTAACTGCCTAATTGCCTGCCTAAGTAACTGCCTAATTGCCTGCATAATTGCCTGCCTAATTGCCTGCCTTATTAACTGACTAATTAACTGCCTAATTTTTGCCTAATTGCCTGCCTAATTAACTGCTGGATTGCTTGCCTAATTGCCTGCCTAATTAACTGCCTAATTGCCTGCCTAATTGCCTGCCTAATTGCCTGCGTAAGTGCCTGCCTAATTGACTGCCTATTTAAAAGCCTAATTATCTGTCTAATTAACTGCCTAATTGCCTGCCTACTTGTCTGCCTTATGCCTGCCTAATTAAATTCCTAATTGCCTGCCTAATTAACTGCTGGATTGCCCGCCTAATTGCCTGCCTAATAAACTGCCTAACTGCCTGCCTTATTAACTGCCTAATTGTCTGCCTAATTGCCATCCTAATTAACTGCCTCATTGCCTGCCTAAAAACCTTCCTTATTGCCTCTCTAATTGCCTGCCTAATTAACTGCCTAATTGCCTATATAATTGCCTGCCTAATTGACTGCCTTATTAACTGCCTAATTAAATGCCTAATTAACTGCCTAATTGCCTGCATAATTGCCTGCCTAATTGGCTGCCTAAATGCCTACCTAATTAACTGCCTAATTAAGTGCCAAATTAACTGCCTAATTGCCTGCCTAATTAACTGCTGGATTGCCTGCCTAATTGCCCGCCTAATTAACTGCCTCATTGCCTGCCTAAAAGCCTGCATTGTTGCCTGCCTAATTGCCTGCCTAATTTACTGCCTAATTGCCTGCATAATTGCCTGCCTAATTGCCTGCCTAATTAACTGCCTAATTAACTGCCTAATTAACTACCTAATTGCCTGCCTAATTGCCTGCCTTAATGCCTGCCTAATTAACTGCCTAATTGCCTGCCTAAGTAAATGCTGGATTGCCTGCCTAATTGCCTGCATAATTAACTGCCTAACTGCCTGCCTAATTGCCTGCCTAATTGCCCGCCTAATTAACTGCTGGATTGCTTGCCTTATTGCCCGCCTAATTAACTGCCTAATTAACTGCATAATTAACTAACTAATTGCCTGCCTTATTATCTGCTGGATTGCCTGCCTAATTGCCCGCCTAATTAACTGCCTCATTGCCTGCCTAAATGCCTGCCTTGTTGCCTGCCTAATTGCCTGCCTAATTAACTGCCTAATTTCCTGCATAAATGCCTGCCTAATGGCCTGCCTAATTAACTGCCTAATTAACTGCCTAATTGCCTGCCTAATTGCCTGCCTAATTGCCTGCCTAAATGCCTACCTAATAAACTGCCTAATTAAGTGCCAAATTAACTGCCTAATTGCCTGCATAATTAACTGCTGGATTGCCTGCCTAATTGCCCGCCTAATTAACTGCCTAATTGCCTGCATAATTGCCTGCCTAATTGCCTGCCTAATTAACTGCCTAATTAACTGCCTAATTAACTACCTAATTGCCTACCTAATTGCCTGCCTTAATGCCTGCCTAATTAACTGCCTAATTGCCTGCCTAAGTAAATGCTGGATTGCCTGCCTAATTGCCTGCCTAATTAACTGCCTTATTGCCTGCCTAATTAACTGCCTAAATGCCCGCATATTAGCCTGCCTTATTTCCTTCCTTATTAACTGCCTAATTAATTGCCATATTGCCTCCATAATTGTCTGCCTTAATGCCTGCCTAATTAACTGCTTAATTAACTGCCTAATTGCCTGTCCAATTGCCTGCCTAATTTACTGCCTAATTGCCTGCCTTATTGCCTGCCTAATTGCCTGCATAATTGCCTGCCTAATTGCCTGCCTAATTAAATGCCTAATTAACTGCCTAATTAACTGCCTTATTGCCTGCCTAATTAACTGCCTAATTAACTGCCTTATTGCCTGCCTAATTAACTGCTGGATTGCCTGCCTAATTGCCTGCCTAATTAACTGCCTAACTGCCTGCCTAATTAACTGCCTCATTGCCTGCCTAAATGCCTGCATACATGCCTGCCTAATTTCCTGCCTAATTAACTGCCTAATTAACTGCCTAATTAACTGCCTAATTAACTGCCTAATTGCATGCCTAATTAACTGCTGGATTGCCTGCTCAATTGCCCGCCTAATTAACTGCCTTAATGCCTCCCAAGAAGCCTTCCTTGTTGCCTACCTAATTGCCTGCCAAATTGCCTGCCTAATTAACTGCCTTATTGCCTGCATAATTGACTGCCTAATTAACTGCCTAATTAACTGCCTAATTAACTGCCTAATTAACTGCCTATTTGCCTGCTTTATTGCCTGCCTAATTAACTGCCCAATTAACTGCCTAATTAACTGCCTAATTGCCTGCCTAATTAACTGCTGGATTGCCTGTCTAATTGCCCGCCTAATTAACTGCATCATTGCCTGCCTAAAAGACTGCCTTGTTGCCTGCCTAATTGCCTTCCTAATTAACTGCCTTATTGCCTGCATAATTAAATGCCTTATAGCCTGCCTAATTAACTGCCTAATTAACTGCCTAATTAACTGCCTAATTGCCTGCCTAAGTGCCTGCCTTAATGCCTGCCTAAATAACTGCCTAATTAATTGACTAATTAACTGCCTAATTAACTGCCTAATTGCCTGCATAATTAACTGCTGGTTTGCCTGCCTAATTGCCCGCCTAACTAACTGCCTTATTGCCTGCCTAAAAGCCTGCCTTGTTGCCTGCTTGATTGCCTGCCTATTTGCCTGCCTAATTTACTGCCTTATTGCCTGCCTAATTGCCTGCCTAATTAACTGCCTAATTGCCTGCCTAAAAAACTGCCAAATTAACTGCCTAATTAACTGCCTAATAAACTGCCTAATTGCCTGCCTAATTAACTGCCTCATTGCCTGCCTAAAATCATTCCTTATTGCCTCTCTAATTGCCTGCCTAATTAACTGCCTAATTGCCTGTATAATTGGCTGCCTAATTGCCTGCCTAATTGACTGCCTAATTGCCTGCATAATTGCCTGCTTAATTAACTGCCTTATTGCCTGCCTAATTGCCTGCCTAATTACCTGTCTAATTAACTGCCTAATTGCCTGCCTAAAAAACTGCCAAATTAACTGCCTAATTAACTGCCTAATTGCCTGCCTTATTAACTGCTGGATTGCCTGCCTAATTGCCGCCTAATTAACTGCCTCATTGCCTGCCTAAATGCCTGCCTTGTTGCCTGCCTAATTGCCTGTTTAATTGCATGTCAATTAACTGCCTAATTGCCTGCATTATTGCCTGCCTAATTGCCTGCCTAATTAACTGCCTAATTAACTGCCGAATTGCCTGCCTAATTGCCTGCCTCATTGCCTAACCTAATTGCCTACCTTATTAACTGCCTAATTAACAGCCTATTTAACTGCCTAATTAACTGCCTAATAACTGCTGGATTGCTGCCTAATTGCCCGCCTAATTAACTGCCTCATTGCCTGCATAATTGCCTGCCTAATTGCCTGCCTAATTAACTGCCTAATTAACTGCCTAATTGCCTGCCTAATTGCCTGCCTTAATGCCTGCCTAAATAACTGCCTAATTTACTGCATAATTGCCTGCCTAATTGCCTGCCTTATTAACTGCCTAATTAACTGCCTAATTAACTGCCTAATTGCCTGCCTAATTGCCTGCCTTAATGCCTGCCTAATTAACTGCCTAATTAACTGCCTAATTGCCTGCCTAATTAACTGCTGGAATGCCTGCATAATTGCCTGCCTAATTCCCTGTTTATTAACTGCCTAATTAACTGCCTAATTAACTGCCTAATTAACTGCCTAATTACCTGCTAATTGCCTGCCTAATTAACTGCTGGATTGCTTGCCTAATTGCCCATCTAATTAACAGCCTCATTGCCTGCCTAAAAGCCTGCCTTGTTGCCTGCCTAATTGCCTGCCTAATTGCCTGCCTAATTGCCTGCATAATTAACTGGCAAATTAACTGCCAAATTAACTGCCTAATTGCCTGCCTAATTACTGCTGGATTGCCTTCCTAATTGTCCGCCTAATTAAATGCCTCATTGCCTGCCTAAAAGCCTGCCTTGTTGCCTGCCTAATTGCCTGCCTAATTAACTGCTTAATTGCCTGCCTATTTAACTGCCTAATTAACTGCCTAATTAACTGCCTTATTGCCTGCCTAATTATCTGCTGGATTGCCTGCCTAATTGCCCGCCTAATTAACTGCCTCATTGCCTGCTTAAAAGCCTGCCTTGTTACCTGCCTAAATGCCTGATTAATAAACTGCCTAATTTCCCGCATATTTGCCTGCCTAATTTCCTGCCTAATTAACTGCCTAACTAATTGCCTAATTAACTGCCTAATTGCCTGCCTAATTGCCTGCTTTAATGCCTGCCAAAATAACTGCCTAATTGCCTGCCTAATTAACTGCTGGATTGCCTGCCTAATTGCCTGCCTAATATACTGCCTAACTGCCTGCCTAATTAAATGCCTCATTGCCTGCCTAAAAGCCTGCCTTATTGCCTGCCTTATTGCCTGCCTAATTGCCTGCCTAATTAACTGCCTAATTTCATGCCTAATTAACTGCCTAATTACATGTCAAATTGCCTGCATATTTGCGTGCCTAATTGCCTGCCTAATTGCCTGCCTACTTGCCTGCATTATTGCCTGCCTAATTGCCTGCCTAATTAACTGCCTAATTAACTGCTTAATTACTGCCTAATTGCCTGCTTAATTGCCTTCCTAGTTAACTGCCTAATTAACTGCCTAATTAATTGCCTAATTGCCTGCCTTATTGCCTGCCTTATTGCCCGCCTAATTACCTGCCTCATTGCCTGCCTTAAAGCCTGCCTTATTGCCTGCCTAATTGCCTGCCTTATTGCCTGCCTAATTAACTGCCTAATTAACTGTCTAATTAACAGCCTAATTAACTGCCTATTTGCCTGCCTAATTAACTGCTAAATTGCCTTACTTATTGCCCGCCTAATTAACTGCCTCATTGCCTGCCTAAAATTCTGCCTTGTTGCCTGCCTAATTGCCTGCTTAATTAACTGCCTAATTGCATGCATAAATGCCTGCCTAATTGCCTGCCTAATTAATTGCCTAATTAACTGCCTAATTAAATGTCTAATTGCCTGCCTAATTGCCTTCCTAGTTAACTGCCAAATTAACTGCCTAATTAATTGCCTAATTGCCTGCCTAGTTGCCAGCCTTATTGCCCGCCTAATTACCTGCCTCATTGCCTGCCTTAAGGCTTGCTTTATTACCTGCCTAATTGCCTGCCTAATTGCCTGCATAATTAACTGCCTTATTAACTGCCTAATTGCCTGCCTAATTAACTGCTTAATTAACTGCCTAATTGCCTGCCTAATTGCCTTCCTAGTTGACTGCCTAATTAACGGCCTAATTAATTGCCTAATTGCCTGCCTAATTGCCTTCCTTTATGCCTGCCTAATTACCTACCCCATTGCTTGCCTAAAAGCCTGCCTTATTGCCTGCCTAATTGCCTGCCTAATTGCCTGCCTAATTGCCTGCATAATTAACTGCCTAATTAACTGCCTAATTAACTGCCTAATTGCCTGCCTAATTAACTGCTGGATTGCCTTCCTAATTGCCCGCCTAATTAACTGCTTCATTGCCTGCCTAAAAGCCTGCTTTGTTGCCTGTCTAATTGCCTGCCTAATTAACTGCCTAATTGCCTGCCTAATTAACTGCCTCATTGCCTGCCTAAAAGCCTGCTTTGTTGCCTGTCTAATTGCCTGCCTAATTAACTGCCTAATTGCCTGCCTAATTAACTGCCTAATTAACTGCCTAATTAACTGCCTTATTGCCTGCCTAATTAACTGCTGGATTGCCTCCCTAATTGCCCGCCTAATTAACTGCCTCATTGCCTGCCTAAAAGCCTGCCTTGTTGCCTGCCTAATTGCCTGCCTAATTAACTGACTAATTGCCCGCATATTTGCCTGCCTAATTGCCTGCCTAATTAACTGCCTAATTAATTGTTAATTAACTGCCTAATTGCCTGCCTAATTGCCTGCCTTAATGCCTGCCTAAATAACTGCCTAATTGCCTGCCTAATTAACTGCTGGATTGCCTGCCTAATCGCCTGCCTAATTAAATGCCTCATTGCCTGCCTAAAAACCTGCCTTAATGCCTGCCTAATTGCCTGCCTTATTAACTGCCTAATTGCCTGCCTAATTAACTGCCTAATTACCCGCCTAATTACCTGCATAATTGCCTGCCTAATTGCCTGCCTAATTGCCTGCCTATTTGCCTGCATAATTGCCTGCCTAATTGCCTGCCTAATTAACTGCCTAATTAACTGCTTAATTAACTGCCTAATTGCATGCCTAATTGCCTTCCTAGTAACTGCCTAATTAACTGCCTAATTAATTGCCTAATTGCCTGCCTTATTGCCTGCCTTATTGCCCGCCTAATTACCTGCCTCATTGCCTGCCTTAAAGCCTGCCCTATTGCCTACTTAATTGCCTGCCTAATTGCCTGCCTAATTAACTGCTTAATTAACTGCCTAATTAACTGCCTAATTAACTGCCTAATTAAGTGCCTAATTAACTGCCTATTTGCCTGCCTAAATAACTGCTGGATTGCCTTCCTAATTGCCTGCCTAATTAACTGCTCATTGCCTGCCTAAAAGCCTGCCTTGTTGCCTGCCTAATTGCCTGTCTAATTAACTGCCTAATTGCCTGCATAAATGCCTGCCTAATTGCCTGCCTAATTAACTGCCTAATTAACTGCCTAATTAACTGCCTAATTAACTGCCTAATTAACTGCCTTATTGCTTGCCTAATTAACTGCCTAATTGCCTGCCTAATTTCCTGCCTAATTGCCTTCCTAATTACCTGCCTAATTAACTGCCTAATTGCCTGCATAATTGCATGCCTTATTTCCCGCCTAATTACCTGCCTCATTGCCTGCCTAAAAGCCTGCCTAATTGCCTGCCTAATTAACTGCTGGATTGCCTTCCTATTTGCCCGCCTAATTAACTGCCTCATTGCCTGCCTAAAAGCCTGCCTTTTTGCCTTCCTAATTGCCTGCCTATTTAACTGCCTAATTGCCTGCCTAATTAACTGCCTAATTAACTGCCTTATTAACTGCCTTATTGCCTGCCTAATTAACTGCTGGATTGCCTGCCTAATTGCCCGCCTAATTAACTGCCTCATTGCCTGCCTAAAAGCCTGCCTTGTTACCTGCCTAATTGCCTGCCTAATTAATTGCCTAATTAATTGCCTAATTGTCTGCCTAATTGCCTGCCTTAATGCCTGCCTAAATAACTGCCTAATTGCCTGCCTAATTAACTGCTGGATTGCCTGCCTAATTGCCTGCCTAATAAATTGCCTAACTGCCAGCCTAATTAAATGCCTCATTGCCTGCCTAAAAGCCTGCCTTATTGCCTGCCTGATTGCCTGCCTTATTAACTGCCTAATTGCCTGCCTAATTAACTGCCTTATTGCCTGCATAATTGCCTGCCTAATTGCCTGCCTAATTGACTGCCTATTTGCCTGCATAATTGCCTGCTTAATTGCCTGCCTAATTAACTGCCTAATAAACTGCTTAATTAACTGCCTAATTAACTGCTTAATTAATTGCTTAATCAACTGACTAATTGCCTGCCTAATTGCCTTCCTAGTTAACTGCCTAATTAACTGCCTAATTAATTGCCTAATTGCCTGCCTAATTGCCTGCCTTATTGCCCGCTTAATTACCTGCCTCATTGCCTGCCTTAAAGCCTGCCTTATTGCCTGCCTAATTAGCTGCCTAATTGCAAGCTTAATTGCCTGCCTAATTAACTGCCTAATGAACTGCCTAATTGCCTGCATAATTGCCTGTATAATTACCTGCCTAATTGCCTGTCTATTTGCCTGCATAATTGCCTGCCTAATTGCCTGCCTAATTGACTTCCTAATTAACTGCCTAATTGACTTCCTAATTAACTGCCTAATTGCCTTCCTAATTGCCTTCCTAGTTAACTGCCTAATTAACTGCCTAATTAACTGCCCAATTAACTGCCTTATTAATTGCCTAATTAACTGCCTAATTAACTGCCTATTTGCCTGCCTAATTAACTGCTGGATTGCCTTCCTAATTGCCCGCCTAATTAACTGCCTCATTGCCTTCCTAAAAGCCTGCCTTTATGCCTGCCTAATTGCCTGCCTAATTAACTGCCTATTTGCCTGCCTAATTAACTGCTGGATTGCCTTCCTAATTGCCCGCCTAATTAACTGCCTAATTGACTGCCTAATTGCCTGCCTAATTGCCTGCTTAATTAACTGCCTTATTGCCTGCCTAATTGCCTGCCTAATTACCTGCCTAATTAACTGCCTAATTGCCTGCCTAAAAAACTGCCAAATTAACTGCCTAATTAACTGCCTAATTAACTGCCTAATTGCCTGCCTTATTAACTGCTGGATTGCCTGCCTAATTGCCGCCTAATTAACTGCCTCATTGCCTGCCTAAATGCCTGCCTTGTTGCCTGCCTAATTGCCTGTTTAATTGCATGTCAATTAACTGCCTAATTGCCTGCATTATTGCCTGCCTAATTGCCTGCCTAATTAACTGCCTAATTAACTGCCGAATTGCCTGCCTAATTGGCTGCCTCATTGCCTAACCTAATTGCCTACCTTATTAACTGCCTAATTAACAGCCTATTTAACTGCCTAATTAACTGCCTAATAACTGCTGGATTGCTGCCTAATTGCCCGCCTAATTAACTGCCTCATTGCCTGCATAATTGCCTGCCTAATTGCCTGCCTAATTAACTGCCTAATTAACTGCCTAATTGCCTGCCTAATTGCCTGCCTTAATGCCTGCCTAAATAACTGCCTAATTTACTGCATAATTGCCTGCCTAATTGCCTGCCTTATTAACTGCCTAATTAACTGCCTAATTAACTGCCTAATTGCCTGCCTAATTGCTGCCTAAATGCCTGCCTACTTAACTGCCTAATTAACTGCCTAATTGCCTGCCTAATTAACTGCTGGATTGCCTGCATAATTGCCTGCCTAATTCCCTGTTTATTAACTGCCTAATTAACTGCCTAATTAACTGCCTAATTAACTGCCTAATTACCTGCTAATTGCCTGCCTAATTAACTGCTGGATTGCTTGCCTAATTGCCCACCTAATTAACAGCCTCATTGCCTGCCTAAAAGCCTGCCTTGTTGCCTGCCTAATTGCCTGCCTAATTGCCTGCCTAATTGCCTGCATAATTAACTGGCAAATTAACTGCCAAATTAACTGCCTAATTGCCTGCCTAATTACTGCTGGATTGCCTTCCTAATTGTCCGCCTAATTAAATGCCTCATTGCCTGCCTAAAAGCCTGACTTGTTGCCTGCCTAATTGCCTGCCTAATTAACTGCTTAATTGCCTGCCTAATTAACTGCCTAATTAACTGCCTAATTAACTGCCTTATTGCCTGCCTAATTATCTGCTGGATTGCCTGCCTAATTGCCCGCCTAATTAACTGCCTCATTGCCTGCTTAAAAGCCTGCCTTGTTACCTGCCTAAATGCCTGATTAATAAACTGCCTAATTTCCCGCATATTTGCCTGCCTAATTACCTGCCTAATTAACTGCCTAACTAATTGCCTAATTAACTGCTTAATTGCCTGCCTAATTGCCTGCTTTAATGCCTGCCTAAATAACTGCCTAATTGCCTGCCTAATTAACTGCTGGATTGCCTGCCTAATTGCCTGCCTAATATACTGCCTAACTGCCTGCCTAATTAAATGCCTCATTGCCTGCCTAAAAGCCTGCCTTATTGCCTGCCTTATTGCCTGCCTAATTGCCTGCCTAATTAACTGCCTAATTTCATGCCTAATTAACTGCCTAATTACATGTCTAATTGCCTGCATATTTGCCTGCCTAATTGCCTGCCTAATTGCCTGCCTACTTGCCTGCATTATTGCCTGCCTAATTGCCTGCCTAATTAACTGCCTAATTAACTGCTTAATTACTGCCTAATTGCCTGCTTAATTGCCTTCCTAGTTAACTGCCTAATTAACTGCCTAATTAATTGCCTAATTGCCTGCCTTATTGCCTGCCTTATTGCCCGCCTAATTACCTGCCTCATTGCCTGCCTTAAAGCCTGCCTTATTGCCTGCCTAATTGCCTGCCTTATTGCCTGCCTAATTAACTGCCTAATTAACTGTCTAATTAACAGCCTGATTAACTGCCTATTTGCCTGCCTAATTAACTGCTAAATTGCCTTACTTATTGCCCGCCTAATTAACTGCCTCATTGCCTGCCTAAAATTCTGCCTTGTTGCCTGCCTAATTGCCTGCTTAATTAACTGCCTAATTGCATGCATAAATGCCTGCCTAATTGCCTGCCTAATTAATTGCCTAATTAACTGCCTAATTAAATGCCTAATTGCCTGCCGAATTGCCTTCCTAGTTAACTGCCAAATTAACTGCCTAATTAATTGCCTAATTGCCTGCCTAGTTGCCAGCCTTATTGCCCGCCTAATTACCTGCCTCATTGCCTGCCTTAAGGCTTGCTTTATTACCTGCCTAATTGCCTGCCTAATTGCCTGCATAATTAACTGCCTAATTAACTGCCTAATTGCCTGCCTAATTAACTGCTTAATTAACTGCCTAATTGCCTGCCTAATTGCCTTCCTAGTTGACTGCCTAATTAACGGCCTAATTAATTGCCTAATTGCCTGCCTAATTGCCTTCCTTTATGCCTGCCTAATTACCTACCCCATTGCTTGCCTAAAAGCCTGCCTTATTGCCTGCCTAAATGCCTGCCTAATTGCCTGCCTAATTGCCTGCATAATTAACTGCCTAATTAACTGCCTAATTAACTGCCTAATTAACTGCCTAATTGCCTGCCTAATTAACTGCATCATTGCCTGCCTAAAAGCCTGCTTTGTTGCCTGTCTAATTGCCTGCCTAATTAACTGCCTAATTGCCTGCCTAATTAACTGCCTAATAAACTGCCTAATTAACTGCCTTATTGCCTGCCTAATTAACTGCTGGATTGCCTCCCTAATTGCCCGCCTAATTAACTGCCTCATTGCCTGCCTAAAAGCCTGCCTTGTTGCCTGCCTAATTGCCTGCCTAATTAACTGCCTAATTGCCCGCATATTTGCCTGCCTAATTGCCTGCCTAATTAACTGCCTAATTAATTGTTAATTAACTGCCAAATTGCCTGCCTAATAGCCTGCCTTAATGCCTGCCTAAATAACTGCCTAATTGCCTGCCTAATTAACTGCTGGATTGCCTGCCTAATCGCCTGCCTAATTAAATGCCTCATTGCCTGCCTAAAAGCCTGCCTTAATGCCTGCCTAATTGCCTGCCTTTTTAACTGCCTAATTGCCTGCCTAATTAACTGCCTAATTACCCGCCTAATTACCTGCATAATTGCCTGCCTAATTGCCTGCCTAATTGCCTGCCTATTTGCCTGCATAATTGCCTGCCTAATTGCCTGCCTAATTAACTGCCTAATTAACTGCTTAATTAACTGCCTAATTGCATGCCTAATTGCCTTCCTAGTAACTGCCTAATTAACTGCCTAATTAATTGCCTAATTGCCTGCCTTATTGCCTGCCTTATTGCCCGCCTAATTACCTGCCTCATTGCCTGCCTTAAAGCCTGCCCTATTGCCTACTTAATTGCCTGCCTAATTGCCTGCCTAATTAACTGCCTATTTAACTGCCTAATTAACTGCCTAATTAACTGCCTAATTAACTGCCTATTTGCCTGCCTAAATAACTGCTGGATTGCCTTCCTAATTGCCTGCCTAATTAACTGCTCATTGCCTGCCTAAAAGCCTGCCTTGTTGCCTGCCTAATTGCCTGTCTAATTAACTGCCTAATTGCCTGCATAAATGCCTGCCTAATTGCCTGCCTAATTAACTGCCTAATTAACTGCCTAATTAACTGCCTAATTAACTGCCTAATTAACTGCCTTATTGCTTGCCTAATTAACTGCCTAATTGCCTGCCTAATTGCCTGCCTAATTTCCTTCCTAATTGCCTTCCTAATTACCTGCCTAATTAACTGCCTAATTGCCTGCATAATTGCATGCCTTATTTCCCGCCTAATTACCTGCCTCATTGCCTGCCTAAAAGCCTGCCTAATTGCCTGCCTAATTAACTGCTGGATTGCCTTCCTAATTGCCCGCCTAATTAACTGCCTCATTGCCTGCCTAAAAGCCTGCCTTTTTGCCTGCCTAATTGCCTGCCTATTTAACTGCCTAATTGCCTGCCTAATTAACTGCCTAATTAACTGCCTTATTAACTGCCTTATTGCCTGCCTAATTAACTGCTGGATTGCCTGCCTAATTGCCCGCCTAATTAACTGCCTCATTGCCTGCCTAAAAGCCTGCCTTGTTACCTGCCTAATTGCCTGCCTAATTAATTGCCTAATTAACTGCCTAATTGTCTGCCTAATTGCCTGCCTTAATGCCTGCCTAAATAACTGCCTAATTGCCTGCCTAATTAACTGCTGGATTGCCTGCCTAATTGCCTGCCTAATAAATTGCCTAACTGCCTGCCTAATTAAATGCCTCATTGCCTGCCTAAAAGCCTGCCTTATTGCCTGCCTGATTGCCTGCCTTATTAACTGCCTAATTGCCTGCCTAATTAACTGCCTAATTGCCTGCATAATTGCCTGCCTAATTGCCTGCCTAATTGACTGCCTATTTGCCTGCATAATTGCCTGCTTAATTGCCTGCCTAATTAACTGCCTAATAAACTGCTTAATTAACTGCTTAATTAATTGCTTAATCAACTGCCTAATTGCCTGCCTAATTGCCTTCCTAGTTAACTGCCTAATTAACTGCCTAATTAATTGCCTAATTGCCTGCCTAATTGCCTGCCTTATTGCCCGCTTAATTACCTGCCTCATTGCCTGCCTTAAAGCCTGCCTTATTGCCTGCCTAATTAGCTGCCTAATTGCAAGCTTAATTGCCTGCCTAATTACCTGTCTAATGAACTGCCTAATTGCCTGCATAATTGCCTGTATAATTACCTGCCTAATTGCCTGTCTATTTGCCTGCATAATTGCCTGCCTAATTGCCTGCCTAATTGACTTCTTAATTAACTGCCTAATTGCCTTCCTAATTGCCTTCCTAGTTAACTGCCTAATTAACTGCCTAATTAACTGCCCAATTAACTGCCTTATTAATTGCCTAATTAACTGCCTAATTAACTGCCTATTTGCCTGCCTAATTAACTGCTGGATTGCCTTCCTAATTGCCCGCCTAATTAACTGCCTCATTGCCTTCCTAAAAGCCTGCCTTTATGCCTGCCTAATTGCCTGCCTTATTAACTGCCTAATTGCATGCATAAATGCCTGCCTAATTGCCTGCCCAATTAACTGCCTAATTAACTGCCTAATTAACTGCTTTATTGCCTGCCTAATTAACTGCCTAATTTCCTGCCTTTTTGCCTGCCTAATTTCCTGCCTAATTGCCTTCCTAATTACCTTCTTATTAACTGCCTAATTGCCTGCATAATTGAATGCCTAATTAACTGCCTAATTAACTGCCTAATTAACTGCTTTATTGTTTTCCTAGTTAACTGCCTAATTAACGGCCTAATTAATTGACTAATTGCCTGCCTAATTGCCTGCCTTATTGCCCGCCTAATTAACTGCCTCATTGCCTACCTAAAAGCCTGCCATGTTGCCTGCCTAATTGCCTGCCTAAATAACTGCCTAAATGCCTGTCTAATTAACTGCCTAATTAACTGCCTAATTAACTGCCTTATTGCCTGTCTAATTAACTGCTGGATTGCCTTCCTAATTGCCCGCCTAATTAACTGCCTCATTGCCTGCCTAAAAGCCTGCCTTGTTGCCTGCCTAATTGCCTGCCTAAATAACTGCCTAAATACCTGCCTAATTAACTGCCTAATTAACTGCCTAATTAACTGAATAATTAACTGCCTAATTAACTGCATAATTGCCTGCATTAATGCCTGCCTAATTAATTGCCTAATTGCCTGCCTAATTAACTGCTGAATTGCCTGCCTAATTTCCTGCCTAATAAACTGCCTAACTGCCTGCCTAATTAACTGCCTAATTAACTGCATAATTGCCTGCATTAATGCCTGCCTAATTAATTGCCTAATTGCCTGCCTAATTAACTGCCTAATAAACTGCATAATTGCATGCCTAATTGCCTTCCTAGTAACTGCCTAATTAACTGCCTAATTAATTGCCTAATTGCCTGCCTTATTGCCTGCCTTATTGCCCGCCTAATTAACTGCTGGATTGCCTGCCTTATTGCCTGCCTCATTGCCTGCCTAATTTACTGCCTAATTAACTGCTTAATTAACTACCTAAATGACTGCCTTAATGCCTGCCTAATTAACTGACTAATTGCCTGCCTAATTAACTGCCTAATTAACTGCATAATTGCCTGCATTAATGCCTGCCTAATTAATTGCCTAATTGCCTGCCTAATTAACTGCTGAATTGCCTGCCTAATTTCCTGCCTAATAAACTGCCTAACTGCCTGCCTAATTAACTGCCTAATTGCCCGCCTAATTAACTGCCTCATTGCCTGCCTATAAGTCTGCCTTATTGCCTGCCTAATTGCCTGCCTAATTAACTGCCTAATTGCCTGCATAATTGCCTGCCTAATTGCCTGCTGGATTGCCTGCCTAATTGCCCGCCTAATTAACTGCCTCATTTCCTGCCTAAAAGCCTACCTTGTT